>NC_060163.1:10398468-10429073 GCF_021292245.1 Micropterus dolomieu | reverse complement strand
AGATACTGGAAGACGTTTCGTCCCTCATCCAAAGGACTTCTTCAGTCAGAACTGAACTGGAAGATGTTTCGTCCCTCATCCAAAGGACTTCTTCAGTCAGAACTGAACTGGAAGATGTTTCGTCCCTCATCCAAAGGACTTCTTCAGTCAGAACTGAACTGGAAGATGTTTCGTCCCTCATCCAAAGGACTTCTTCAGTCAGAACTGAACTGGAAGATGTTTCGTCCCTCATCCAAAGGACTTCTTCAGTCAGAACTGAACTGGAAGATGTTTCGTCCCTCATCCAAAGGACTTCTTCAGTCAGAACTGAACTGGAAGATGTTTCGTCCCTCATCCAAAGGACTTCTTCAGTCAGAACTGAACTGGAAGATGTTTCGTCCCTCATCCAAAGGACTTCTTCAGTTCTGACTGAAGAAGTCCTTTGGATGAGGGACGAAACGTCTTCCAGTATCTTCAACCAAGTCCAGTTGCCCTTGATTTTAACCTTCGTTGGATAACTTCTGACACATTGTAACGCAATTGTAATTTGCTCTGGCGTCAGCTAAATGATAAATTATTATATTATAATGCACAATTTGCTTAAAGGTTTATCAGTGTGAACTGAAACTTGTCTTTCAATACCTTTTCAATAAGAAGTATCTTTCTTTGATTGTCACAGAGGATCCAAAGTTTCAGCTATGGTTATTATGACAGAAGAAACAGGCCAAGTGGGTTGATAATGGATGACGGTAGCAAAGATCTTGGATTGAACGCTTTTCAGTCATGGTGTCTTGTGCGAAATGCTCCCGTTATTTGAACCTGCTCCTCGTCTTGATTCAGATAATAATTTATTATATATAAATAAATAATAAATAATTAATAATATTACTAATATTGTACTGTGTGTGGGAGTAGCATTGGGGATTTTAAATTGACTCTACAGTATTTTTAAAATACAAATCAACTCTAAAAGAGTTAATTATTGAGTTAAAATTTACATCCTCTATTGTTAAAATGGCAACAACTCTATTTAGTGTTAAAAATACACTGGTGCTGTTAACTTTGTTGACACTACTCACTAGACCATATAGATACTTTAAAAGTGTTGCATTGAACTCTATTGGTATTGAATTAAAACTGCAGATTTTGCCCTGTATCCAGAGCGGTGGTGTCAAGACACGCTTACACCCTTAATTGTCAGTGTTGTGTGTACAACTCTTATCTTACCTACAGATATTTTTACATGGAATGAAAATGTAACAACATGTTCACGTCTTGGTGAAGAAAACAAATTGATCAGTGTGTTTGCTTACTTCCCTTGATGAAGATAAATCTGAATAAAAATGTAGTTCAGCTTCCAGGGGTGAGTTAGTCTTCTCATGTCACTGAGCTTTTGCAGTCAAGGCCTCTCAGCTCTAGAACTCCCTGCCCAAGGATCTTAAAACATTTCAAAACGTATCTTTAAAAAAAAATGTCTAGCACACATTTTATTGCCAGCATATAGTATCTGTTTTATTATTAGTATTTATCTTTATTGTTGGGGTTTTTGTTTTATTTCATTTTAAATTTCAGATTTTTTTTTAATTGCCTGATTTTATTTGTCTCAATCCTGAAATGTTTTAATCCTGGTTCAACCATGTAAAGCACTTTGTAACTTTGTTTTTAAAAAGCGATGTATAAATAAAGATTATTATTAGTAGTAAGACAGAAAGGCAAAAACAACAACTCAAATAGTCTTACTTCCATGGTTCCAAATAAAGTTTCTACATTTTTTATGTCCCATTTGAAGACATGCACTTCTCTGTTTTCTGTCTTCCTGCCCCCACCTTCACCCTTTCTGCACCCAGTCGGGGGAGGCTGAAGTATTGGAGAGCCCAGAAGGTACATTTGTTTTCTCGAGAGTTCCACTGACAGATTATAAAGGGCAGGGGAAGGGGCTATGGCAGGCAAGTCTCAGCAGCTGATACCAACTGCTCTATATATAGCCTCAGGGGCCTGGTGACTGCATTAGAGCACAGAGCCCGAACACACAAACCACATGTGTTTTACTTTCTGGGAGTAAAAAGAAAAGGAAAATAGCTTCTGTTTTAATTTTTCATCAGAATGAACAAGCCCAAAATTGTCAGACCAGAACAGAGGTAAGTGCTTCCAGTCTCTTGTTGAAGATCATGTGCTTTTTTACTAATTATTTTGATAATGAAGATGTTTCACTCTTGAAAATCAAACACCAATACAAATGACCACCTATTCGATTCATATAATAGTTTCTCTGTGTCTTAACAGCCAGCCAGCACATGCGCTGTGGTTTGACAGAAAGAAATATGTCACCGTCAACTTCATGGTTCATAAACCTAAAGATGTCCAGGTTGATATCCAGCCAGACAAAATGATTTTATGGTGAGTTTAAACATGGGTGGCATTTTGTTTCTCTGTTAGTGAAATATCTTTCTTGCTCTGTCTTTAGTAGCTTTTAGTGCAACGAGATTTTTGGAAAACCCATGGCCATCTATTTTCAGGGAGTGAAATGATAATGTGGCCTGTTGTCTGTACTACAAAATTGTGAAAAATTTGATGCCAATTGCTCAAAATGTGTCGGAGGACTAGCGTATAAATTGATTTGGACAAAATTGTGTATGTAAATCGTTCCCTTGACAACTCTGCCCTGTCTTTACAACAGCTGCAAAAACAACACAGATGATGTGTTCTACAATGTGCTGCACTTCTACGACAAAGTTCACATCAATGTAAGAGTCCCAATTTTAGGCATGATGAGATCAATGGTCAGAATATAACTAATTTTATATGCTGTATGATGAAATATACAGTCAGTGTGATGTGAATATAAGTGTGTTTTTATCCTTTCAATACATTAAAAGGACTCCAGGGAAAGAGTCTACGACCGCACCATCAATGTCTTGCTAAGGAAGATGAAGCCTGATTATGCATGGCCTCGTCTTCAGAAGGATGAAGCCAAGGTAAGTATGTGTGTGTGTGTGTGTGTGTGTGTGTGTGTGTGTGTGTGTGTGTGTGTGTGTGTGTGCCCTACATTTAGGTCGAAAAATTGTCATGACCTCAGAAATAATAAAAGTTTTCACATGAATTTATTTATGGTTATATTCTGTTGGTAAGATCTACATGGATAGAAGAAATGTAGATACATCAGAAAAACACATGTTAAATAAGAAACATGTCCTCGACAGCTGATTTTCACATTTAAAATGAGAATTCAAATGAATCCAAAACTACTATAAATTGCTTGTAGGCAAGACAACCAAATGTTTAAATAATTTAAATAATTTTTGTCTTATTTTTTGCAGCCCAGCTGGATAGCTGTAGACTTTGATAACTGGAGGGACTGGGAGCATGAAGAGGACGAGGGAAAGGAAGAATACGATAGATACATGGACGTGAGTACATGCAATGTGTTATTGTGTTAATTATCCATTCACTAGCAAGGACCACAATCAACAGGTATGATTAAATGATTTATTGATTAACGAACAGAAGATGTATGAAGCTTGCAGTAGCTGAATAGACATTAGAAAGCGTTGTGGGGAAGCTACGATAGGGAAATCCGCCATAGCACCCGGGCACGACGGATCCCCTATAAACCTATGGAGAGGAGGAAGGAGATCAGGAGGCAGGACAGAGAAAGGGGTGGGAGGGAGGGATGCAGGATACGAGGGCGAAGGGGAGGACTTAGGACGTATGGGTATTTATGGAAATGCTGGCGATGACGTGCTTGATGTGTGGTCCCGCTCCTGAAACTCTGCTAATTAGCGCCACTATATATCTGAGGGTTTGGATTCATGTGTGTGTAAACACTTGGCATTCCTTTTTCAGATGATCCAAGAAATGTCTAACAATAATAAAGGGGAAGCACCAGATATGGGTGATCTTAGTGATGTAAGTACAGAGTTTTGGTGTTTGGGAGGTTACTTTTACAATGTAATATTTCATGTTTCTGTTAAATCCCGAATGTTTTGCCCTGCTTCACTCATAAAAAATCAAAACCTCATTATTTTATTAATCATTGAAATGTTGTCTTCCTTCTTCCCCTACAGTCTGACTGAGACTCACAGTACCATCTCTCCTGTGTTGGAGGCTATATAACTTTATTGCTCAGGATAGCGAGGACAATGCTATGTTTGCTGAAGCTTATCATGTTTGTGATGACTTGATGTGTTATTGTCCAAAATACTATTTTTACATATGTTATATTTATTTATTGACATATTATTGTTCACTGTACTATGGCATATCATTGTCAGTTTTAATAAAAGCAAGTTTTATCAACCATGGTTTGAAATTCATTATAATATGGTGCTTTATTTACTAATTTAGTTTTCCTTTTTTTATTAATTTATTCTTTAATTTTAATGTATAAAGCCTATTAACATAAAATATAACTACCGAAGCAAATTAAAACAGAGACATCAATTACTTTCAAATTTCCAAATTATTATTATTAGTAGTAGTAATAGTAGTAGTAGCAGTAGTACATTTAATACCATATTAATTAATTTATTGAGTCATTTATTTGATGTTATTAACCACTGTTTTTTGTCTTGGATGGTGATGGTTGGATGTACACTAGGTTTTATGTTTTGCTCTCACCTAAAACACACTTTATTTTAATGCATCACGAATGTAACGCATGTTTTACACACATAGCCCATATGTTATAATGTTTGGTTTTACGTTCATCCACTCCTGTGATCTGCTTGTTCTATGTTTCGCCTTCAAAAGAAAATGAAAATTCTCTATCCCTGACAATTCCCTGTGCTTTCCTATCACGTTTTAAAATATATGTTAAAACATGGACTGTATATGAAAAGAAACAAGTCGAAGTCAACCAAAGTCGCTATAATGAAGTTTGGACTATGCTGCTAGCCGTACTTACGCTGTCAGAGTGGGTCGCTGCATACGTTTTTGTTTTTACCTCAACAATTCACCACAATGGCTTTTCAGTGTCAACGAGACTGTTATATGAAAGAGGTATGAAATTGTTGAAGACAGTTTATCAGCGTTGAATTGTTTAATAGCATGCGAAACCCTTGAAAACCGGAGATTTGTCATTCTCTGCTGAAATGATTAGCATGATTGCTAACAAACTGTTCCAGTGGGAGCAAGCTTTCTACTTACGATTTTAGAGCAATTTGATGAACGTTGAGTTGAACAATGTTCTGATAACGTATTAGCAGAATATGAGTAGAAGCAGAGTAACGTAAAATGTAGGATTTTTTAACGCACTGGAATAAGTCATATTTGCTTCAAATTTTACTCAGTAAAGTTGTCCCCGGTTTAAAAACACACCGTTTAATTTCGCTAACTTAATCCTTGTGTGTAAACCAATAGAGGTATAACGTTATAACTTTCCACCATGTTATAGCTTTATTATAAGACTGCAACCCCCCACCCATTTTGCAGCTGCGTGCCAAGTATCAGTTTGCATTTCATGGTTTTCCTTTCAGTTTACTACCTCTGTGGTATCCTGCTGCCCTGCTGAGCTCAAGCAAGAAGTCAATGGAAAGAAAGAAACTCTCAAGGGCTTCAATGTCAAGCTCCAAGACACCATCCTGTTTCCTGAGGGAGGCGGCCAAGTAAGCTGGAATCATACCCCTCCATTTCTATTTCTACATCAAGCAAGTCCTATCAGTGATCAAATATGTACATAAATGATCATATTGTTCATTTGGTAATTGTTTGTATCAGTAGCAGTCACCAAAACGTCATACTACTACTGTTATTATTTGCATGTCTTGTATTGTCATCAGCCAGATGACCATGGGCTGATTGGAGATGTCCCAGTTTTGAGGGTGACAAGGCAGGGGCCTGATGCCATACACTTTGTGAGCTCACTTCTGGAGGTGGGTCAGGAGGTGCATGTGAAGGTGGACTGGGAGAGGAGGTTTGACCACATGCAGCAACACTCAGGTGAGTAAGCATAAATTAATACGGCCAGGGACTGTTGTACATGTTCATGTAGGAGTAACTTCTTTACCAGATTGAATTACAAATGCATGACTATGATCATATGTTGGTATTGCACACCGTTGTTCTAATCATGATTATTTTCTTCTGTACTTTTAGGTCAACATTTGATCACAGCTTTGGCAGATACATTTTTTGGATTCAAGACGACATCCTGGTACATCTCCACTGCACAGATTCCTTCCCCTGTAACCATAGAAAACTTGTGGGTTTAACTCTCATCTCTGTTTTTGTTTCTTCCAGGGAACTGGGGCGTCAGAGAAGCACCATTGAACTGGATACTCCCTCTGTGAAGCCTGCCCAGCTCCAGGCGCTGGAGGAAGCCGTAAACGAAAAGATCAGAGAACATGTCCCTGTCTCCGTTCAGCTTCTCTCTATAGATGATCCTGCTGTGGAAAAGGTGCATATACAGATATTGTACTTATTGGTGGTAAAATACAGATCTCTTACTGTGCGATCAGTTAGTTATATTTAGGTATTATTTCAACATACATCTTCTGTTGAATGTACTTCATCATGAATTAGACATTTTGCATGTACAGTGTGTTTCATGAGGGGTGTGTATGAGCTGGTTTTACTACATTTGTGGGGTCCAAAAACCGGGAGCCCTTTATACTTTGTGTGGGCTCATGTTTAAAGGGCTGTTTGAGGGTCAAGACTTGGTTTTAGGGTTAGACACTTAGTAGTGATGATTAGACAGGCCCCCGCAAAGATAGTGACGTGTGTGTGTGTGTGTGTACCAGGTGAGGAGTCGTGGACTGCCGGAGGATCATGCTGGGCCCATTCGGATCGTTGATATTGAGGGCATCGATGCCAATATGTGCTGTGGAACCCACGTGTCTAACCTCAGCCACTTACAGGTTCAGCTTCACACACTCATGCAGAAACCCAAGCAATTAGTTGTGAAAGTGTACATACATGGCTTTACAGATATTTATGTCATTTGTAAGATTAGGTCAAGTGATTCTATTAAACTCAATGTGTTCTCTGTATTTAAATTTTAGGTAATAAAGCTGCTGGGAACTGAGAAAGGAAAGAAAAACAAAACCAACCTGATCTTCCTGGCAGGAAACAGGGTATTGAAGTATGCAGAGAAAAGCTATAGCATAGAGCGATCACTGGTGTCTCTCCTAAAGTAAGTTCAAAGTCCAGCTTATCAGAATATCACCAGTGTGAGTTAAACTCATTCACAGCGTTTGAAGTGGAACTATCCTTGTGATTGTTCAACAGAACTGGACCTGATGAGCATGTTGAGGCAGTTGACAAGTTGCAAAAGTCTGTTAAGTTGCTACAGAAAGTAAGAAAATGTCCATTTAGATAAAACAAATTCCATTTTGACAAGCACTGTATCACATATGTTTACTGCAACATAACACATTGTCCACACCATCATTAAAATTGTCTTGGGCAGACTAACTTGAGCCTGCTACGGGACATGGCTGTCCTCATCGCCCAGAACTTTAATAATGACCCCCAGAAAGGCAACTTCTTCAGCTTGCACAAGTAAGAGACTTTTCTTCAAGTTGATGGCCTTGTTTGCAAGTACAGGATTATACCATACATTGCTCATATGTTAAACATTGTAAAACAAAAGAAAAACACAGCAATGACCCAGATAACACTAGGGAGACACGGTCAAGCAGTATTTCAGAAAGAAAATTCTCTCTTTCTACAGAAAAGAGGGTGACAATGAGTTCATGAATATCATTGCCAATGAAATAAACACAGAGGTAAGTTTATTACCCGACTGTTTAGATCTTGATAGGAGTAGTTAAATATTTTTGTTAAGCCTCGTCTTGTGCTTGTAGGAAACTTTGGTTTTCCTGACTGTTGGAGAGAAGGGACCTGGTTTGTTTCTACTGGCTGGACCTAGTGGACTAGTGGCCGAGATGGGACCGCGGTAAGATACAGCACTGCATATTTATGTAGCCTCTGCATATGTTAATGTTGGTTGGTGTTGTATGATTCTCTGTGCTCTCCAGGGTGTTAGAGATTCTTCAAGGGAAGGGGGCGGGAAAAAACGGACGTTTCCAAGGCAAAGCAAACAGCCTGGCACGCAGAGGAGAGGTGGAGGCTTTCCTGCAGCAGCACTTCAAACATCACACCTCAGAGGAAGAATAAACCCAGCAGTAGTTCAGTACAACTGGCGACCTGTCCAGGGTGTACCCCGCCTTTCGCCTGATGTAAGCTGGCATTGACTCCAGCCCCCCGTGTCCCTGTACGCAGGATAAGCGGTTGACGATGGATGGATGGTAGTTCAATACAAACATAAATTTATGTTGTGGGGAAACAATACAATACACAAGCCAATAAGGAGAGTTCACCAGTCTCATTCTAGCTATTCATGGATCATTTTCAGTGAAAATGTATATAATGCAACTTCTGTTCAACATACACTGTATATATCTGAATGTTAACAGTCACATTGTTTTAATTCACTTAAAAGCACATCAGTTAAACTTTTTCTGTAATCAGATTTCCCTTTAACTCTTATATTAACATGTGAGGGCATTAAGTGCCCGGCTCAGGGGCACCTTAATCTGCAATTTAGACACAAACAATGAATGAAATATTCTAAATGAAGAAAGTCATCCTGCTGCTTACTGTTCACAGCTGTTTTATACATAAACATTTTCCCCATCAATATAATGGACGCAAACACCTGTGGAAATAAGTTTTAATATATTTCATTAAAAGCCAAAGTGTTGGACTTTAACATATAAATGACATTACATTCAAGCCCTTGTCAAACGAGTTCACACAATGTTGATTAAGCCCATCACCACCAGGTAAATTGATCTGTATTTGTAGTATTCCAGAGTTTTTAAATCTTGTCTGGTGCAACTGCTGTGCTGGTGAACCAGTAGTGACTTGTTTGGTTGTAGCATTTCCTTGTTTTTGAGAGGAGAGAGACTGAGGGCAAACATGCTGGCATTTGTAAAATATTTGGAGTAGCCCATGTAGCTATTACATTTACTTCACAGAATTAACTGAACTCGCCTGTAGGCATACATCAAAAGCATGTGTTGGCAGTGTTTGTGTAATTACTGCCAGAAGGGGGCGCAAAAGTTCTGCACTGCACATTTAAAAGATGTGTTAAAATGTAATGTACAAAAGGCAGACGTACTTTGTCACTTTTAGGTCGTTATTGGCAGGATTACTTGGCAGAAACCAAAACCCTTGTTAATTGTAATGCAATCAAATGTAACAGCCTTGTAATAAATACAGCCTTGGAGAAACCTTTAATTATTAATTGTAATTAATCCCCTTCTTTACATACAGTATGCCAAAGTAAGCAAGTGTCGATTACAGGACAGTTGTGTTGGCTTGCATTAAAATGTACAGGTAGTTCCTTTTTCTCATCACTCACTAATTAAAAAAACAACAATGGTTTGGAAACAAATCTTTTGCTCACAAGTCGGTCACATATAGGTGTACATAGTGTTCATGGTAAAGTATGATATAGTGCAAATGTGCAACCCCCCTTCCCATTTTAAGTAGACCTTTATAAAATACTATAGGCAAAAAATATTGATGTTTTGGCAGCAGTTATGCCGTGTTAGCGTGATCCTGTAGGAGGTTTGAATCGTCCTTTACAGTTCCACTGCTCCTCCATTGTAGAGTTAGCTTAGTGGTTTCACTATCTTCATTGAGATGTAGTTCTGGAAAATACAAAGAACAATCAAATCACTGATTCTGTCCAGTGTGGACTAGCACATAAACCACATAAAATTCAAATGCTGCCTAAGAGCAAATAACAATGGACATGTTACATGTCTACTTGGAACTGCAGTTATGTTATACTAACTGGACCCAAAGGTTTCAGAATATATGACCAATATTCTTAGCTGGCCCCTCTTGCCCGTCCTTACCGGTAAAGAGTACAGCAAGATGGCGAGGAAGAGAATCACTATGATGAGGATGATGAGTCCGATGAAGAGGCACCTGAACCTTCGCCACACAATAAACTTCATGGTCTTACATGGGTTGGTGAACCAAAAGAAGGATGTATCTGGGCGGCTGATGGTTGTGGAAAGTGAAAAAGTGACTGTTACCCACAAAACTACACTTATACTTATTCTAATTAGCAATTAAGAAGAATATGTTTAATGTTTAACAGTCATTCCACTGTGGGTTCTTACTTGGGAGGGTCCAGTTTTGGGTTCATGTTGGGTTCATCTCTGCCTTTTCCTGCAGGTCTCTCATCTGCATCTGCTTCACTTACAATCTCCAGTGTCATCTCCACTTTTCCCTGTAAAGGAAGGACGAGCAGACATACCGAGGAAGACAATGAATATTGAGGAGCTCTAATATTGTAATGGAGCAGAATCTATTCACCAGTCTGCATGTAACTTGTGAAGTGTGTCTAAATATGCAAACCAATCTGACCAACAAGAGCCAATCTGACTTTGTTCTGTCCGTTACTTTTTAGCTTAGGTTGGAGACAAGAGTGGGAGGCATGACATAAATTTTTTTGTTTAAACAGTTTTAAAATCAACGGTGTCTTTAACATCAAAACAAAATTCCTGCTGAGTCTACTGCAAGTATTAAACTCATGTTGAATTACATTCCCATCCAACCTCATTTGTGTTTATTCATTTGTTCAGTAGTACAGGTTTGAACAAGGCAATTTGCCAACTATCTGTTCATACTTACGCCTAGGACCTTCTTTCCATCCTGTTCAATAGAACAAGGCCACCAGCCTCTAACTGACTGCTGAGCAAACAGAGAATTGGCATGCTCTGTCTTGGGCGGAGTTCTCATTTCCAGATCATCCATCATCTGCAGAGAACACTTTTCTGGGGTCTTCGCAGGGGACACCATGTTACGCAAATCCAGCTCCATTGAGCCTAGGATCACAGATTAAAATATTCCAATAGTCAGGTTTTATAATGGTGGTCTTTAGGTAAACCAAACACTTGAAACTATTTTTATTTGTCCATTTTAAAATAGATTGTCTTACCAAGGTAATCGTCCAGTGAGAATTTGTCATTATCCCATATCTGAACAATTATCTTGGGGGGAATCCTGAACTCTGTTTTGTCAAGACTCCAAAAGTGCTCCTGTTAAATAAAGAACATGCAAAAACATGTTTTAGATGACCTATTTCAACAACGCAAGCACTATTTTTTCATCTGTAGTTTTAAAATGATTTTATCTTAAGCCAATTGGTCAATAGTCCAGACAAGCCTCACCTTCTTGGACACGAGGCAGAGTTGTTCAGCAGGCAGGTAGTCGAAGCCAAAGATGAACCTCCAGTTAAAGTTGCCATCTCCATCCAGAGACCTGTAGTGGACATCAGTCTTCTGCTTGTCCTCCTCCATTCCTGGCATCCAGCTGGCAAAAGGAACAAAAGGTGTGAGCGTTCATTGTCCTGTCCCAATAGGTTCCACAGTAGCCTTCATCTATACAGTTTGGCTTTTAGAAGAATTAAATAAAATCAATGTAAATCAGTTGAAAGATTTCAGAAATGGCTACTGGTGAGAAACAGCATCATAAGGCAAGCCTACAAAAATGAATAAAGATCTGAACAAAAAGTCTTGAATCCATCAGCAAAGTCAAACAGTATATATTTATTTCATAGGCCAGAGTTAATTTAGATGATTCATTAGTCATACCCTTTGACATAGATGTCGCTCATGCGTTCTCCTGTGATGCTGGTCTCATCTAAAGTCACATCTGTGGTATTCCAGATGACAGCCCGCAGGAAATACCTGAACGTTCAATTAAAGTGAACATTAACTCAGTAGCATTTGATGTGCCCAGTGACGAAGTGCCAAAGAGCTGCACAGAACTTACTTCTTAGCCTTGCGTGGCGTGATCTCAAATGGAGGTCCAGGGGGGCCAATGCTTTTGGGGAAAACATCCACCCACATCTGAAGGCTTCCCTAAATCATCACAATATACAGGTTTCACAAAATAGCCGTGTCAGGATGGATGTGGACAATTGTGGATATAGTATGTGTGAGCTGTGACATCTGACCTGAGAGAGATTAGGCTGAAAGGTGCTGTAGAGGGTCCTGGTCTCTACATGTTCAGGGACAAGTCCCTGTTTCCTGAGCACATGCAGACAGAGTCGTTCATAGGGCAGTCCCATGTGCTGATGAATTTCCTTGTTGTTCTCTGGATGTGGAAACATGTTATAGGTTAATTAGTTAATTATGTTAACACTCACCGGCCACTTTATTCGGTACATCTGGCTAGTACTGTGTTTGACCCCTTTTTTCCTTCAGAACTGCCTTAATTTTTCGTGGCATACTTTCAACAAGGTGTTGGAAATATTCCACAGAGACTTTGGTCCATATTGACATGATAGCATCACGCAAGTGCTGCAGATTTGTTGGCTGCACATCCATGATCTGAATCTCCCATTCCACCACATCCCAAAGGTGCTCTATTGGATTTCAGATCTGGTGACTGTGGAGGCCATTGGACTACAGTGAACTCATTTGTCAGTTTGAGATTATTTGAGCTTTGTGACATGGTGCATTATCCTGCTGGAAGTAGCCATCAAAAGATTGGTACACTGTGGTCATCAAGGGATGGACATGGTCAGCAACAATCCTTAGGTAGGCTGTCGCGTTTAAACCATGCTCAGTTGGTATTAAGGGGCCCAGTGTGCCAAGAAAATATCCCCCACACCATTACACCACCAGCAGCCTGAACTGTTGATACAAGACAGGATGGATCCTGCTTTCATGTTTTTTTACACCAAATTTTGAATAAAATCTGAAATCGAGACTCATCAGACCAGGCAACGTTTTTTCAATCTTCTATTGTCCAGTTTTGGTGTGACTGAAAATTGTAGCCTCAGTTTCCTGTTCTTAGCTGACAGGAGTGGCACTCTGGTCTTCTGCTGCTGTAGCCTATCTGCTTCATGGTTTGACGTGCTCTGCATTCAGAGATGGTATTCTGCATACCTTGGTTGTAACGAGTGGTTATTTGAGTTACTGTTGCCTTTCTGTCTTCTCGAACCAGTCTATCCATTCTCCTATGACATCAACAAGGCATTTTCGTCCACACAACTGCCACTCACTGTATATTTTCTCTATTTCGGACCATTCTCTGTAAACCCTAGTGATGGTTGGGTATGAAAATCCCAGTAGATAATCAGTTTCTGAAATACTCGGTTCAGCCTGTTTGGCAACCATGCCACGTTCAAAGTCACTTAAATCCCCTTTCTTCCCCATTCTAATACTTGGTTTGAACTTCAGCAAGTTGTCTTGACCACGTCTACATGACTAAATGTATTGAGTTGTTGCTATGTGATTGGATGATAAGCCATTTGTGTTAACAAGCAATTGAACAGTTGTACCTAATAAAGTGGCCGGTGAGTGTATTATAATTGGTCAAATTAGATGCGGCAAAAAGATTCAGTCAAAATGTCAAGCAGTCAAACCACAAGATTCTGTTACATTCAACAGTGCAATAGCGTGTTTTTATGCCCTGTAGCACATGACTATATTCTGAAGTTACTATTTTTAGAATTGACAACATAGCTGTAGGGATGACGTCAGCCTGTCCATCCACCACTTTGGTAAAGACCAAATTGTCTCCACAGACATTCATGGTCACCCAGAAGAAAGATGACCTTGGTGATCCTCCTGATTTTTACTTTACCACTACCATGAGGGTGACTTTTAAAAACATTTTTAGTAAAATATGTCCAGACCTATTGCCATAAAATTTGGTACTGTATCTTCAGGTAAAAATTTTAATACGTCCAATACTTTGATTTACGACCAAACATCTGCAAAACTAATTACAATCAGCCTTAGCTACTTTGTGCTGAAAAGCTAATGTTAGCATGCTCACATGCTAAACTAAGATGGTGAACAATGGTAATTAGTATACCCAACATCATTATGTCAGCATTGTCATTGTGGGCATGTTAGCATGCTGACATTACTAAATAACTCACAGCTTGCTTATATTATATTCCAGGAAAAAACTGTAAACGAACAGCAGGCCCCTATAACTTGCAAAGGGTATACAGAATAAATTGACTTAATGACTGATTGCAAACCATTGTACCTGACATTGATGTGAAATGTAACTCCCTCTCACTAAACAACAGAACAATCATATTTAGACTAACTAATTTACACTATTTCTTCTTAAAAATTTGGTATTACCAAAGTGATCCAGTGTGTAATCTTTGCCATTGAAGCTGAGAGAGGTGCCGTTGTCCTCACTAATGGGTTTGGACAGGCCTTTTAGACGAGCCAAGTTCTCCAGAATCTGAGATGGCTTCAGCTGGTCCCGCCACTGGTTGATACCAGAACTAAGATGGAAAGATAGGAGACAGATTAATTCTGCCTGCTTTTAAAATTATTAATATGTATTCATTTCCCCATCAGCCCTTAGTTTGCCCACACCAAGAATTCCCTACATGCAGTAGGTTTGTGGCAGGCCACAGTAGGAGTTATATCTGGACAGGAAGCGGTTCTCCAGGTCAATCACTGTCTCGCCAACTTTCTCGTCACGGGTCAGGAGATCATAGTCATAGACAGAGATTTTCAGGTCCTTGTCCTGGGGCAGGAAACACGTCATCTCAAACATCCTAAACAAAAGGATGTGTTTGATTAGCGAGAAGGTGCACTGGATTTTACATTCATCCTCTAAGGATAATGTGATCTATATTAAATTATCCATTGCTTAAATGTGTCCATTCGTAGTGTTTACCTTCCAAACACAGGGTTGATGGTGTTGGGTAAGTAGTGGTCTCGGTCGTCAATTGTATTCCTTCCCAGTGATATCTTTATGTATGGATCACACTGAGCAGGAGAGAGAACACAAGTTGAAGCAGAAGGTGCGGACTGGGGCAGTGTGTGAATCTACTGCTTTTATTGCTGCTAAAACAGATGAATTCTCACACTGCCATTATTGTCTTTGGGCTGCAGGTCAATGCCCCGGACGACATAGATCCTGACCAGACACTCCTGAGGTCCACTATCTGGCAGCTCTCTGAACTGACGGGGAGGAGGAGCAACACCTGGGTCGTCTGGTAGAGGGTACACCTTGAATGAACCCTGCAGGTACAAGAACACAGATCTGATTCTACTTTTTGTCTTTAATACCTTTTAAGAAGTTGGTTTAGTCCTGAGCAAATGAGATTCAGCTCGTTTAATAGCTTTAGTTTCTATTCCGTAGCCCCTCCAGAAGTAAATTTTTGGTGTCAAACTACCTTAAACTCTCCAACCACAGTGGGGTCGTCATCTCCATTTTCATTCTTGCCTCGCAGCAGTTTGAAGGTGTTGCAGAAATCAGTCAGCCCTTTGAAGTCTGGGACATCCTCCAGTTCGCAGTCATACACCTGAGAATACACAGTCACATTCAAGTCATACGCAGCTCAGGGGAAAGCTCCTGTACAATTTGAAGCATTTAGTGTTGATCATTACTTACACAGCCACGACACAACACCACAAAGATGAATTGTTAAATATATCGTGTGGGAAGAAACACAGCCAACTTACTTTCAGGGTGTCATACCCTTTTTTGAGGTAAGGGCCGCATTTCTCCTGTTCTCCAGTTGAAGCGTAGAATTTACTCCACCAATCGACTGTCTCTTTCTCCTGAAGATTGAATTGGACAATTTTAATCCTCATATATATTGTTCTCTGCATTTGGTACAAGAATCTGAAATCTTAAGTCACATTCTCTTGTTTACTCTCACCTTTTCTGCGTGCTTTGGAGACAGAAAAAAAAAAAAGAAGAGAAGTCACAAGTACATACACATATCAGTAACACAAATGCAAAAACACACATACAGACAAGAAAGAGAAACAGGGAATGATGGTAAAGGAAAGGTTGATAAGGAGATCCCAGTGGCAATTTCACAATTGACAGCCAATCTGAAAACAAGGGCGTAACAAAGGTAATGTGCAGAATGGGCAACTGCATTAGAGTCCTGGACCTCCGGGGGGCCCACTAATTCCGCTTGTCCGTTCACTTGCAACATGGCACCAATAGTTTAGCGGTATTCATGCCTGCCATGAATAAGACCTGGCTTTGAATTATGACCATAGACTGTATAACAGAAGTGGACGTAGCCAGCGTTATGTCACCCATTGGTTTGTGGATGTTTTTTTGGGAACCAGAAGTCACCATATTTGGATGAGAGGGTGGAGCTTGGGAGGGATAAGTATTGCTATGCCTCCAACGGTAGTTGCCCCCTGCCAGCCATTAAAACAACGCAGGTGTAAGGCACTTCCACATTGGGTTCACTTTTTAGACCCAGAGGTCCTGCTTGATCATGACCACTGTAAGGTTTTCAATCTTGATTTTAGTAAAAGTAAATCCAAAGAATAAGAACTATCCTCTCTCTCACAACACAGAATTGATTGCTTTGTGATATTTCTTGTATGGCACATGTGAGGCATCAGTATAATTCCTGACCAAAACAATGTTTTCAATCTTTGTTTAATTTCAAGAATTAGTTAAATATTACAGAAAATATGCTTTTTTGCTTCGTTGCCAAGAGTTAGAAAGCCACATAAAACCCAGAACCGTAAAAAAAAAAAAAAAAAAAAAAAAAAAAAAGTGTAAAAGCAAGTTATGTTATATGCCTGATTATTTCTTGGCCAGTGCAGTCAGTTTCTGGAGCCTCGTCATCAGCATGAGGTTGCAAGGCAACCAACAGAGACTCCAGGAAGAGACTGCCTTAGCATCAGTGGCATTCCCTCTCCTGCTTCAGATCATACCTCTCCGACCGCCACAACTCCATCAGCATTAATAAATCCAAATCAGATACTGCCCCAGTCTAGCAGGGTGTCCCAAGGTCTGTTCCCTTCTCATCCTCTACATGCTCCCCCCTTGGTCACATCATGGACTACATTTCCACTGCTATGCCAATGACACCCAGCTCTACATTTCCACCAAATCTATTACTGCTGCCACTTGCTCCAATCTCACAAACTCCCTCACAGAAACAAAATCCCTCATCAAATCCGGCCAAACTTCCCCCTCTGTTCCAGCATTCACAAAAATCCACAACCTCCGTTATTGTTGATCAAACCCTTTCCTTTGAACACCAGTTCAATTAAAATTACACAATCTGTATTCTTACATATTTAAAACATTGCCCATCTTCAACCCTCCCTTTCCTTTTTAGCTGCTGAAACCATCATCCAAGCATACATCACCTCACAACTGCACTACTGAAACAGCATTCTGTACGGTACATCCACCAAATTCCTCAAAAAAAAAAAAAACTCCAATACATCCAAAACCTAGCTGCCTTTCTACTCACTCACTCCAGCACCAGGGACCACATCACTCCAGTCCTCTAAAGCCTCCACTGGCTCCCTATCCAACACAGAATCACATTTAAAATCCTCCTAATCACCTACAAAGCTCTCAGTAACCTTGCCCCCTCCTACCTCACTGACCTCCTACACTGTCATATTCTCACCCACAACCTCAGATCCACAGACGCCAACCTCTACAATCATCTGCCAGGTAAAATTGCTATTTTTCCTCAATGGAGTCTGGTGGGCTGTAGCGCCTTTTTGTTTTTTTCTTCCTTTTCTGGCAGTGAATGTGGCATATAGCTCCTTTAAATGAGCACATTTCCCAAAATGTCCAACTTCTGCTTTAAGTTGAATATTTAAAACTGTATTTCCAGCCACATCATGGCAGTGATAGTTCAATAACAAAATCAGCTCCCATGTGAAGTGAATGCTTTGGAGCTTAATTTGCTCCAGGGCCCATTTACATGTTACGCCCCTGCTATGAAAATGAAAATGTGCTCATTAAATTTGTGCCAATTAAATGAAGTACAATCGCTGTTATTTTGACAATTTCCACAAAGTAATGACATTAAGGCATTTGTCAAGCTTGCTGTAGCATTGTGGATTAAGTGATCTCAGCCATCCAGTGTCATTGGTGCCCAGCCTTGCAAATCAGAAAGCTATAATAAAGTAACCATACATACAAAGTAGGAGGTAGGGGAAGCCATTTTGTTGACAGCAGCTGACATGCTGTACATGAACTGCAAGCCAGAGTAATAAGGTTTGTCAAATTTGACAAGTCAAATTTTGCACTTCTTAGTGACAAAATGGAACTTAATGTGTGTATTAGAAAGAAGAATACCACTTACGAACAACATGAGGAATATGTTATGTGGTGGTACAGAGGTAGATTTTACCTGAGCTTCTAGCAGTGGTCTCGATTCATCCATCTTAATAGACACGTGTTTGGAAGGGGAGGCCATCAGATGCACTGTGGATAGGAAGACAATATTAGAAGTAGTTTTAGTTTTTTTTGTCTCCGTTTTAACTGAATCAGAATATTCTTACGTTTGCCTCCTTACTTTTGGAAGACATGGCTCCTTCTGCAGTGACGACATATGGGTCGCATCTGAAATCCTCCAGAGCAGTGATGGTGCACTGACCCACCACAGGCTTCCTGCCAAATGGACGGTGGTCGATCACCTTAAGCACAATGGGAGGTGTGTACATCTCATCCTTTGGTAGGAGCTGGATGGCAGGTGTAGAGACAAAAATAATAATAAATTGTATTGGGAGTTTACAGTATTGTGTAAAAGCTATAAGACTTACCAAGTGCATATTTTTCATAATAATTTGATTTTGGCTTATACTATTACTTCCCCTGTTTAATAGCTTTAAGTTCTCTCTCACACACACACACACACACACACACACACACACACGTGTAACCTCGCCATTACCACTTTGATGAAGAGGACAGAGCTGGGGAAGTTTGGGCTCTTTTTCATGTTCTTGATGACAGCAGACTCCAGCCTCTGACCCCCACACTCCACCACCAGACTGGGTGAAGACACTGCTGCCAGCTGGTACGTCTTCATGTTCCTCAGGCCCCATGCTAGAATCTGGATACAGAGACACACACAGACAGGATTTAGAGACATTATGTGCATTAGCTCAGAGGGACAGTGTCTAAAGTTGTGCATTACCTCCACAGCAGTGAGCTGCACCACAGGTCGGATGCCCTGAGGAACCATGTAGAGTTTCTCTCCTCTCTTTGGGGGCATCAGGGGAAGATTTGAATCGCCCGTCTACGAAGAGAGAGAGAGACAGGAGAGACCTTTACAAGTAACTTCACATGCTATATCCCATTTGTAACCTAGCGAACATAGTTGGGTATTAAATACAGTAAAGCAGCTTATTCTCCATTACTTTTAGGGCAAACCTTTTCTTTGAGGATGAGTTCAGCAGCCACCAGTACCTCCCCTGCCTTGTTTCCTTTCTGCATGATGGGGATCCATAGCAGTTTGGGAGTCTCATTCATGCCTGGATTCAACTTCACCAGTGGCAGGAAAACACTGCGGCCAAGCAGCTCATCCCTCCCCTGGGCAGAAGGTAACATACATGTCACAGGTATATTTTTATGCCTTTAGTTGATGCTCTCATTTGAGGCAAATTAACCTGAGTTAACCTACTAATTTATAAACAGTTCTAATTCGTAGATTATGTATACTAAAAATGAATACAAAAAAGGAAATTAGACAAAAACAGAGGTTTAAAAAAAAAAATAAAACATTACAGTTTCAACTATAAGAGTGTAGAGGAAAGGTGGACATAGATAGGATGAAGTTAAAGACAGACATTTATTTTCAAGACCGCTCATACTATGAAAGTCAAACTTGAATCTCAAGCCCAGCAGAGATCCAATGGGCATTTTTCTGCTTGGGAGATTTTCCTCAAAATTATTTTTTGTGTCAAGTTACATTTCCCAGAGAAATATGCAAGTGATATTTAATTTTCCCTATATGCAAATTAGTTGTAAAAATGCTTTTTATATGTAAATCTGGCACAACCTACCACTTGGTCGTAGTCATAGAACTCCACTACAACATTAGGGGGCCGTTGAGCAATCTTCTGGGGGTCTCCATAAATCTCCACGTCACTGAAAATCAGTGTTTGATCCCAAGTGGGGTTCAGTGTTGCTGACAGCTTCTCTGTTGTCTTACTTACATGCAGGAAGGAGATGTATGCATACGGATCTGTGAGGGAAAATAAATAGGTGCTTTAATGTTCATGTTTTCACATCCAACATTATTTTTTGCAAAGTGACTCATTTAATATTAAATGCAAGACTTGAAATCTATCTGGAGTCTTAATGTTGACATTTTAAATTTAATTTAATAATATTTTTGATCAGCGAGTAGAATCTTACCAGAAAAACTATCCTTGTCCATAGATGTCAAGTTCCGTGCCTGATAAAGGTAGACACGGAGATGGTACATATGTGACACTGTAGGGGGAGAAAAATACATTATTCAGTATATTTCTTTGTATGTTGATGATCATTCATGTGTGTCACTGTATGCATCACTCACTTTCAAAGGAGCAGGACACAGTGGGCGTGTTGTCCCCAAACAGCTTGGTGGCATCAGCTTTGTTGGCATCGGCCTTGGAGCCTTTCTCCTTCTCCTCAATATCAACACCCTGCAGAGTAAACATCTCAGAGCTTTTTAACTGTTTATGTGTCTCACACACTGCCAAATAAACACACGCCATAGATGTGTTAAATACATAAGTAAATATTTGGAAATATTTGGTGAGCTCAGATCTGGTACGGACTTTTATGCCAGCCTTTCCTACTTTAATGTTGCATTCTGACTTTTGGAAGCCAGATCCTGACAGATTCAAGCCAGAATAAAACATTTATTTTCCCTTTTTACTCACCAACGCCCCCTCCAGTTGGAATATGGCGGATGCGCCGAGCCGTCCCTCTGGTGCCATCTTCCGTCTCCAGCGCCTACGACGAATCGTATCCGATGAACGCTCCTTCTGGTGGAACTTCCAGCCAATCAGAGAAGAGAATTCCCAACCCTCAGGGTCACCTTGGTTCCGCCTCTATGGGCAAAAATAAACATGGATTGCAATTTATATTTTAAATGAGTCAATCGGCAGTAGATTAAATAATAAATTCTGGTATCTAGAAATACCTGGATATCTGTCTCTATTAATCTTTAACAACATAATCAGAACTGTGTTTTGCAGTTTACGATATAAAAAATGGATATGGCATCAAAATACAAATAAGCTACAGTTTATACACTGTAATACTGCACTATAGTCCTATGCTGACCTCCGCAACTGCTCCTGCAGGGACTGCAACTCTCTTGCGAGGTCGAACAAGCCTTCTCCTGCGGTGGATGTGATACACCTTCTCCGCAGAGACCCAGGACCGAGGTTTGTCATCTGGCGGGATGGTGACTCCATACTCCCAGCCTGTAGAGTGTGCACACACACAGACACATGCCCGCAAAAAATTTGACTTAATTTGATTATAGTTTGGATACAATAACGTATGGTTTCATCCAAATTTTATCTGCTTAGATAAATGTCTGCACCTTGATCATCCACAGCTCTGTTGTCATCCACACTCCACTCAGTCTCCCAGTTCCAACCTGGAGGACAATCAAACTCTCCAGGGCTACGGCTCTTCTCTCCATTCTGTGCAACAACAAAACAAACTGTCATTTTTTAAATTTGTATATTTTCTTCAAGTGTTTTGCCTCCTCAAATATTAGATATGTTATAGATAACTCCTCCATCATAGACATCTGAAGGAAAGCTGAGTGAAATAATGAAGGAGAACAAATGGAGTAAAGGTGTGTGGGTCTGTGTGACATTCATGCATGTTTTTGTGTTGCATGTCACAGAAACAAGGACTTGTTTTGTTTATAGCCACCCTGCACATTATTTGCATGTCAGCGGTGCTGTTCTCACCACATCAGTGTAGGGCTCGGAGGGTGCCTTCCACTCTCCACCAGGGAAGCGAGCCTCATTTTGGAACACCTCGTCCATGAATTCAGTGTGTCCAGCATCTGCCTCTGTTAATAGACTGGAACATAAAGTCAAACATACGTGCCATATCTGCATGAAATGTGGCACATTCCGGTGGTAGTATGTAAAAAAAAAAAAAAAACAAAACACTGAAACACCAACGCATGCAAAAATGACAGCGTGAAAGAGAAGGAACGTTGTGCTTGTTTTGACAGTGACTGTGTTTACATGTGGGGAGTAACCCAACTGTTACCCGTTCGAGCAAAAACTTTACACAAATCAAGCTGTCAAAGTGTGTGTTCCTCTTGATGCTCCGCATAGGCATTTTTACTTTTCATATATACACAGACAGAGGTAGATGAAGTGTAAATAACTTCCAGCTTACTGGCACAGCCTGGTACTTAAATCGTGGTCAATGGCATGAGAGGAATGCAACAGTAGAGAGCGAACGTAGCCCACTTCCTCTACAGTCCACAGAATGTGTGTGTTCATTAGGGAAAACACACATTCAACCCATAAAATAATTTAACTAGTCTGAATCTGAAAATATCACATCACAAAGTCTTCCTCTTGGTCAAATGTTTTGCATTTCAGAGGAGGGAGGATGCCAAAAACGTCATCTACAATTATACTCACGCTTTCTCTGGGTCAATGAACCAATCACCTTCCCACTCCCACCCTCTTGGGGGCATGAAGTACTCTTGTTTCAGCTTCAGCTTGCCTGTTACGTCTGAGTATTTGTAGCGCCCCACCAGTCCTGTGGTCCCCCACTTCCCAAACACCTGGGCCTGGTTCTCGTACTATAACGCAAAGGAGGACACGTTTAGTTTAAGATGCTGGGACTGAGTAATCCTAAAATATTTAACATTCTATAGCAATACTTTGTGAATATGGAGAAGCAAATGCTTTTATTTATTTATTTATTTTTATTGTGAGAGATTTTGGAGTGATATACCATCTCAGCAAATACGCTGAAGGTTCCCTCAGAGTAGGAGTTGAACTTCTTCTCATGTGCAGCCAGACCCAGCCACATATTGACTCTGATCTGAACTGGCACCTTTAAGCCCTTGTTCTTGTCCATGGGGTACTGAGAGGGACAAGAAAAAAAACCCCGGAGTTTAAAATGAACTTTTAAACCGTTCCTTTATCTTTTTTTTGATTGACTGCAGATGTATACCTTTAAAAAGACAGTCTGTGTCTTGCCACAGTGTTGACCGCAGGCCTGCTCACTGTGTGTGGAGTAGAGTATCTGGTGAGCGGGGATGCGGCTGTAGGCCACCCTCTTCTCACCCCGTAACATCCAGATGATCACGTCAGGCATGCTGTTCTGGGGCTGGACACAGTGATGGTAAAAACTTGTGAACAAATGCAAACCAAACAATATGATGCATTGCAGTACCAAATCAAAGGGAGGCCACGGCTATTGAAGAAAACTGACTGTATGTCATGTTAGAAAATGTTGTTTAAGGATTTTATATTGTTAAAAATCATTGCTGTGTATGTACCTCCTCAGCCAGCAGTGCAAGTTTGTCCACCCAGGACTCTATGTCAGACACAGTGTCACGGATCTCTCTGGCCTCCTCTCTCATGTGTCTGGCTCCGTCCTTGACTGTGGCCAAAGCGCTGTCTCGCAGCTTCTTGATTTGGATGTCCAAAGAAGTCAGGTTGGAGCGGCCTTCCAGCTCAGGTGTTGTGAAACTGTGGGAAAGCATAGGCAAAATGGGACTAAACAATACACAAATTACCCAGTAAACTCTTAAATCCCTTATGGGTTTACTACTAATTACCACTATTGGCTCTTTTCTTTTGTAAAACTGAACACATTTTTTGTCAGACATTTTATTCCATTACAAGATTCATAGACAACACAGATTATGTTATTTTTCCAGAAACACCAACTCCATTTACCTTTCTAGGTCTTCAATCAGCTCAGTAAGCAACTTCAGCCACACCTCTACAAGCTGGTTGTCAGGGACTTTTGCCAAGATGGCTATTTTAAATTCATCGAGGTTGGATTGCTGCAACAACAGCAAAATAGAGGTGAGGATTAGATCTAATGATTCTCACACTCGCACATACAGAAACACGTACCAAACATCTGTACAATGCAGTACGCTTTAATGGCTGCAAACCATGGGCAATAAATCATGAACTCTGAGTGTAAAGCAATCAAAGTTTGAGTATAACAAGATAATGCAGTATTACCAGGCGGTGAGTAATGTGGAGGATGATGTTGACCGAGTCCATGCGGTGGCTGACATCCTCCCAGAATGAGGTAACCACCACCACTGGCTTAGTGTTTGCCCAGGGCAGGTAATAATAGTGGTTACCTAGAAAGATTATACGCAAATTAAGAATTCTCTTAAGCAAGCAGTTTTTCAAAAAATTAAGTTAAATTAGGTTTGGGAGTGGGGCCACACCTCAAATCACCTGTCAAACCAATCTATACATGTTCTACTCAGCCTGCCCAGTTTGTGTCAGATTGCTCAACCCACCCTCCCTTTCCTCTTCATCCCTACACACATCCACTAATCCTCTCCTCCCTTCATCCCCCAAAACCCTTCCTATTCCCCTCTTCTGTACATTCTCCCAGACCATCAGACAACATCCTTCTTTCTACATCACCCTGTCCCGCCATTCAACCGTCCTTTATCATCTATACATTACGAACTTTCATTAAACCTTTAAATGACAAATTGTTGTGGCGTGGTCCTTGCTAGTGAAGGTATCACATCAGACAGTAGCTTCCTCACTCACCATCAAATACAGCACAGCTGTACTGAGTGGTGGAGGCCAGTGGTTTGCAGGTGGTGTCCAATTTGTTGCCATAGTTACCGATGCTGACCTCAAACTGGATTGGCTCTCCTGGTTCCTGTATCATGGAGGCGCTTTGAAAGACTGCACACAGACAATACTTCCTCCTCCTCTGGTACTTCTGATGTCGAGAAGAAAATGGAAGAGAGAGAAGTATAACATATTTTAACCAACTAAAATGTAGTGTCACTTTATGTACAGACATTTTAAGGAACATCAACAAGGTCTGTATAGAAAAGAGAGCTAACCACATTCTATGTATAGCCTACCCATTTAATACACTTCCCTAACTGCTCGTCACACCTTGTCCCGAATCTTGAAACCACACTTCGGTCACACTGAACTATGGGTCAGGTATTAGTCAGAGCTTAAATAGTCACAATACCTGCACCACCAGGATGTCATCGCTGCTAATACTGTCAACTGTTTTGTCTGCTTTGCCATCTAGCTTAGTGGACAGCTCAACCAGGATCCTGCCCCTGTACGCCACTCCTTCTCCCTGTAAACAGAATACATTGATATGAACCAATGAATGTAGGACAGGGGCAGAAGAGAAGATTAAAATTGTTCCAAGTCTTGTCCCCTACCATGCCACAATTGAGATCCTCATAGGGGTCTGGCAGGCCGGTGAACTCTCTGGGGCTGCCGTACAGGTTGATGTAGCAGGGCCCAAAGACAGGCAGGAAACCCACTTCAGACGAACCTGTGGTAGCTGTGGAGAGATGGAAATACGAGAGGCTTAATCTCTTTATGATTATGCTCCAGCTAGGCTAAGCCAAGCTTTAATGTTAGTATGTCAGTGTTGCTGTTTTTTGAGGCGGTGGTGATGGACAGACTGCGGTGGAAACAGTGAATGCTGGGCAAGCGAGTGGCAGGCACTACGACAACAAAACGGTAAACGGTTAAATACTAATGTCAAAACAGAGCACAGCACAGCTTTATTAGTAATGTGCACATACAGAATTTCACTTATTGGGCAATTTAGTGTGCACAACATGCTTAAATGCATTACATGTCATGCAACACAGAGCAACAAAGAGCACTGTTGAACCTTCAAATGACGGTATTTCCGGATTTCCCGCATGTTTTTCTAGAAAAAGGACAATTCAAGCACCATTTAGAAGTTAATACAAAGCAGGCACATAAGAGTAACAATGGTTTTCAACCATAAATAAGATGTTTAGTTATACTATGATATATTTTATCTAGGTGAAAGGCAAAGGCTATGAAACCTCTGTACTGTGGTTTTCACTAAATATCCAAGCTTATAAGATACTATTTCAAGCAAAAATGTTCTTTTTGTTTTTTTTATTTAAAAATCCAAAAATAATACCTTCTATTTCTCCACCAGAGGAGGCTATCTTGGCCAGGTTCAGGTATGTGGTGCCAACAGCATCATTTCTTGTCAAACGATCCCTGCAATCACACTCGGCACCTTAAGACTCACACTGCACAAACATGTGCGATTAACTGTTAAATAACATGCACATTTCACAATGTAGGCGTATTGTTATGTTCTGCCTTTTCAATACCTCTGTGGAGGAAGTGCCATGGCATTTGAAAAACTCGCAACAATGCATATAAAGCCCATTATATGCATAGTTGAGGTACATTGTTTTCCATTCCAATTCCATGGTACTTTTCCATTCCATGGTACTTCCTTGAATCTAAGAGTGTGTTTTCAACACCTTCTGAGGCACACAGTTTTTCCTCTTTCCTCAACTTTTCCTCTTGCACTTATTTCCCTTCAGCCTTCCTGAACCTGAGTTATCAGACTGTTCTGTTCACTCAGAAACGCACAATAATAGATGAAAACAATTAGCTGAGAGACGGTGCCAACAGGATCCCAAAGCATGTTACTGAGGGTAAGGGAGGGTGCTACACAGCCTGAGTCGCAGGCTGCTTACATTATTCTCATGTGGTTGGTGATGGGGCATGGAGAAACACAGCACAGCTGACCACACTGCAGAAATATTGTGGGATACTTTCTCAACCCCAAATAACTCACTCAAAATAACACCGCCTGTACTTGAACACAAAATGACACAGGCAAAAATCTCTAAAGCACAATCTTGTTCAGCTTACCAATCAAAGACCGTCAGTTTGACACGCTCACACATGGAGGGGAACTACAGGAAACACAAGAAAGAGCTTTAAAAAAGCGAGTCTATTAAATGAATTCATGGTGTCTTACTTTCATGCCAAATTAAAATACAGCTTTCCATCTTTAGGACCTACTACCTTTACTTGGAGGTTCAGCACTTGGTTCCATTCAGGGTTTGCATTCTTCTCAATGACCTTAGTACACAGCTGGAGAGACAGAAAAAACACACAAACTTTTCTTTTATTACACAGTAATTTCATATCCTGCATTTTTAACATTTAACACTGTAGCTAAAAATATACAAATGAGCAGGAACCTTTTTGCCAGCAAATGAAGCCTCTAAGAAGGGATCCACCAAATTCTTCTTGTTTTCATCTCCTCCAAAAAGTTCTTTCATGGTTTGGACGAATGCATCATCCACTGCAATGAGAAAAGAATGCAATAATCCATCATAGTTTATTCTGTATTTTGTCTTCATCTTTTTTAGCAGCCATAAAATGGGAAATAATTTTCAAGTTTAAACAAGCTAAACTTACAATTTGATTTGTTACAAATGAAATAACTATAATAGCTGGTCTTACTCTGGGGAACATCCTCAGCTCTGAACACCTTCAGTGATAGGGTGGCCCATCGCAGAGTCACACCAGCTGGCAGCAGCAGATTACTCTCTATGTCATCCTGATCGTCATTTGAGTCCCTTTTCTCTCTCTACATTAGATACAAAGAACAGAATAGTGTCAGTGAGAAGAGATCAAGGAGCACACCCTCCATATTTATGAGGAAAGAGGAAGCAGCCAGTGCAAGTTATATAAGAGCTGTTTTCGGTCAGTCGTACCGGAGGTTCATCTCCAGTCCCCACTACAAAGAGGCTGACTTTGAGGTAGCCTTTAGCCCCAGAGCTAGAGTCATCTGGGTCATTCATCAGGAGCCACTTCCTCATGATACAGTGGGCTGCAATATGAGACACACGTGAATATACCACTTTAGTACACAGAGTCAGAGACAGCACCATCAGGTAGAAATGTATGGGTAAATGAAAAGCACTTCACAAGTGCTTGTGTGCACACGGGGCCTGAATTTATTTTTGACCTTAAACCAAATTTTAATATCAATGTTAAAAAGCGGGAACATTATGGAGTTGTGTTTCTACTCCACAGACTTCTGAAAAATAACTATGTCTGACTGTATAGCTGCTAGCTTAACACTAAACTATGTTCACAAGCTGGTCACCAATTGCCTGCTGCAGCTGAAAACTATACTATTTGAGCAGTGAACGTGAACCACGATATTATAATTGCAGGTTGGAACACCAAAACCAAGTTGAAAGAAGCTAAAGAGCTCCGTAGCACCTTTAATTGTCTGTGGGTTCACCACTACAAGCAAGCTTACCTGGTTCATCATAAACATAACCAATGTCCACCTGTGTGAGAGAACAAAAACAAATCAGTCAGACTCACCAAACACTGAGATATTTACAATTATGACTAAATGAAATCAGGTACCTTGAACTCTCCCATGAGACTGTCAGCCCTCAGTGAATAGGAATTATAGATCTGCAAAGGAGAGTGAAACAATTCCTGGTTTATATATATTCATACATAGAGAGAGGCCAGGATCTCAAAATCAACATTTGTGTACTGACCCGGAAGCTGATGTGCTTATCAAATAGATCTGACGGTAGCATGTGGACATTGTAGAAGAACATCTGTGAAAATACAAAAAAGGTAAATCATGTAAAGTTTCAATGACAATAGACAAAATAAAACATTTGAACTGGACCTCCTAGGCACAAGTTTTGGTTGGCTTAGCTCTAAAACTCAACTTCCTTTACGTGCAATAAATATAATCAAAAGAAACATTTTATTTCCATTTCAAATCAGTTCATCTATTGTCTCACTGTACAAGAGCGAAGTAAGATTACCTCATCAAAGAAGGGGTTGTTTCCCCTCTTGATCCTTGTCCTATGGGTCTGTTCACACACATGAACCTTCACCACTGGTTTGATGTTGTTGCCAGGCAACTGACGGGCCTCAATGATCCGGACACGAATCTGAAAAACATTTTTTCAGCGTGGATGAACGTAAATAAATGATGACAGTATGAGAGCACCTGGTTCTAACTAAGAGAACCTCCGTTTATTTAAATACACTGTAAAATTAAACCTAATCTAGCTAGAAACTAGATGGGCACTCAGAGCGCAGACCTCCGCTAACGCAAATGGTCCAGTCTTCTATGATATGCAAATCCTATCTCGCAATGATAACAAAAGTGAAAAATCATTTCTGTTGACAGTCTGTCCCCGTGATTTATGAAATCCTTGGTCCGTCCTACACCCTTCCTCTTGGCGGAGGTAATACTGAAACTAACCTAAATTTAAAAAACACACACACCACTATCTTAAGGTGGGAAATGGTTCTTTATCCTAAAAGTGGAGCAAAACCTTTTTTACTTTTTGCTGATTGTTTTCCCATCAAAGGCTTTCAAACAGACCATTTCAAACATATCTAAGGATTACAAAGTATGAAAGTAGCCTATCAAAGAGTACATATGTATATATATACACACATATACATATACATATATACATATACGTATATATACATATATATATATACATATATATATATATATATATATATACATATATATATATATATACATATACATATATATATACATATACATATATATATATACATATATACATATATACATATATACATATATATATATAATAAAAGTACATTTTTGTAATAAAAGGAATAGAGATCATGTTTTTTTATGATCTTCTTATCCTCAACCATAAGCATTCATTGTAGCGTTATTCTATCACTGTGCAGACAGCAATGATAATCCCTCACAGGATTGCCAAATTTTTCTACCAACCATAGCATAACAAATCCTATTACGTACTTTTACTGGCTTTAAGTTTTTGATTTGCAGCTGAACAAGAACAGGTTCAGTCCTCCTTATGGTGCTGATGGTCTTTACTGATAATCATCAATCAACATCAAACTGACCTGGAAGTCCTGGGGTTTATCGGCTAGTCGGGAGCGATTCTGTCCCCTTGCCATCTGCAGGTGGAGTTTACCAGGCTGACCAGGAGGCGAGGGGATGCCTGCAGAGCTACTTTGGCCTCCATCTGGTAGCGTCTCATTCCCCTGCTCACCACCACCTAATCAACAGAACAACAAGATGAACTCCTGGCATGCCTCTAATCAACCATCTGCATTTTACTGCATCATGAAGAACTCCATAAACATACCAGCATCCACTGTAGCATCTCCTGCTTGAGGGTCATTGGGGTTTGGTACAGCACTGGCTGGAGGATCGTAGCCAATCACAAGGTTGATTGTAGCCTAGAAGGAAATAATTGCCTGTTCTATTACTTCATTTATTTATTTGAAAAAGTAAGATAGCCTTCCTGTTTATATTTTTAAGTTCACAAAGACAGACAGACACTTACTCCAGTATTCTGCCCACTTTCATTGGCCAAAGGAAGATTTCTGGATGGGAGTGATCTCACTTGCCCAGAGGAAAGGTCTCTCAAAGAGATTTTGGTTGACCCAATCAATCTGATGGGGGAAAAGAAACAGGAAACAGAAATAGATTTGTATTTGTGCCAACATGTCAGTAATCAAAATACACACCACATTGGAATACAATACTCTGTGTGCTCAGTGAAGTCACATTTACAAAAGGGCAATATAGAAGGTCACCACCCAGAGCTAACAAACCCAGCCTGCTCAGACAAACAGACGCACCCTATGAGCCATACAGTCAACGCCGCTCAGAAGCTACCAGCCAGTGATTCATGGTGTTCAGATCATCTGTGACTTTCTGTAAATGAACATCTGACAACTGAAATTAACTAATTTGTCCAATTCTTTCCATTAAAAAGGTTATTTTAATGCCAGATATGAACAACAGAACCA
>NC_060163.1:10310972-10398368 GCF_021292245.1 Micropterus dolomieu | reverse complement strand
TAAAAGTACATTTTTGTAATAAAAGGAATAGAGATCATGTTTTTTTATGATCTTCTTATCCTCAACCATAAGCATTCATTGTAGCGTTATTCTATCACTGTGCAGACAGCAATGATAATCCCTCACAGGATTGCCAAATTTTTCTACCAACCATAGCATAACAAATCCTATTACGTACTTTTACTGGCTTTAAGTTTTTGATTTGCAGCTGAACAAGAACAGGTTCAGTCCTCCTTATGGTGCTGATGGTCTTTACTGATAATCATCAATCAACATCAAACTGACCTGGAAGTCCTGGGGTTTATCGGCTAGTCGGGAGCGATTCTGTCCCCTTGCCATCTGCAGGTGGAGTTTACCAGGCTGACCAGGAGGCGAGGGGATGCCTGCAGAGCTACTTTGGCCTCCATCTGGTAGCGTCTCATTCCCCTGCTCACCACCACCTAATCAACAGAACAACAAGATGAACTCCTGGCATGCCTCTAATCAACCATCTGCATTTTACTGCATCATGAAGAACTCCATAAACATACCAGCATCCACTGTAGCATCTCCTGCTTGAGGGTCATTGGGGTTTGGTACAGCACTGGCTGGAGGATCGTAGCCAATCACAAGGTTGATTGTAGCCTAGAAGGAAATAATTGCCTGTTCTATTACTTCATTTATTTATTTGAAAAAGTAAGATAGCCTTCCTGTTTATATTTTTAAGTTCACAAAGACAGACAGACACTTACTCCAGTATTCTGCCCACTTTCATTGGCCAAAGGAAGATTTCTGGATGGGAGTGATCTCACTTGCCCAGAGGAAAGGTCTCTCAAAGAGATTTTGGTTGACCCAATCAATCTGATGGGGGAAAAGAAACAGGAAACAGAAATAGATTTGTATTTGTGCCAACATGTCAGTAATCAAAATACACACCACATTGGAATACAATACTCTGTGTGCTCAGTGAAGTCACATTTACAAAAGGGCAATATAGAAGGTCACCACCCAGAGCTAACAAACCCAGCCTGCTCAGACAAACAGACGCACCCTATGAGCCATACAGTCAACGCCGCTCAGAAGCTACCAGCCAGTGATTCATGGTGTTCAGATCATCTGTGACTTTCTGTAAATGAACATCTGACAACTGAAATTAACTAATTTGTCCAATTCTTTCCATTAAAAAGGTTATTTTAATGCCAGATATGAACAACAGAACCAGGAGGAATTTGGAAGCATTCAAACTAGACATCAAACTATTATTTCCAGTGCGGTAAACCTAAAAAGGTTCATGAGACACAGTTACCTGGTAAAATCGACAGTATTGAAAACAAATGTCACTTCCTGATAACAAAAACATTATCTCGACCACCTGTATCATACGCTGAGTAAATTATAGCAGTTTTTCCAGTCATTTGCCTCTGCGAATGAGTCAAACATTTTCCTTATGGAATGTTAATAACATTTCCTGAGAAATGAAGTAACCATTGACATTTTAATGACTAAGCTGTGCGGCTTTAGGCTTGAAATGCATAAATCGCATTCCTCTGTTTACACCTTCTTAGATATTTCAAGGGTAAAAATTCAATGAAACTAAAATTATCCATGTGAGAGCGGACTCATTAATACTGGCCTTTGTTATACAAGTAAACCATCTTCAGCAGTCTCTCCGTGCCTGCTCCAAAGCAGTTTGTTATTGCTTATAGGTGTTATCGTATTGCAGCCAAAACTACACAGCTTAATGTGCAGCTTGTTTATGCTCAGGCAATTATGAGTGAACATGAAAACAACATATTGGCTCTGAGAAGAAAAAGATTTGTGTTACAGATCTCAAATGTTGCCACTGAACCATTACAAATACGATCAAACACACTTATGTCCAGTTTATTAGGTACACCTAGCTAAAACTAAAGATGTCTAATATAACAGCTTTGCAATAATAACCTATAATGTTCAGTTTCTGTTCATACTGTTTTAGAGAAGTGGCCTTTCAACAGTTTCAACACAAACTTTGTAGCCTCCATCAAGGTTGGATTTATTGCAGGATTATTGTAGTAGACTGAATCAGTTTTAGCTAGGTGTACTTAATGAACGGGCACGCAGTTTGGATGGAAAAAATATTGTTCACTGTATTGTGTCCAAAGTAACATCATGTAGCTAATGGAATGCAGTACATCATGTATACTGTCTTTGGGAGGACTGAGTAATATTATTTTGGCAGCGTTCCTGGAGGCATTTTCCCCTAGACAGAAACTCACTACAGACACTAGATCCAACTACACCACTGAAGCCATCCGAATCCGATACATCCAAGACTGGCGAGAGATTAAAGCTTTCGAACTGGGCCCAAATATTCAGAATTATGTATTTTGTTTACCTTTTGCTAACAACATTGACTTGACCTGGACAGAAATGTCAAAAAGAAAACTGCAGGGAACAAAACAACCACCGTGCTATGAGAAGCTGACTGAATTTACACCAAGTACAAACCTTACTTCTATCAGGAAAGCATTTCTTTAAACAAACATTAGATCATAAGATTGTGTTTATACTCTGTAACAAAGCATCTGACATTCATGATTTAAGTATGAATATCATTTAAAAAGTAAACTATAAATATACTAATACTATACAGTCATACTGCAGACCATTGAAGTACAGCAAACTAAGACAAATACATAATCCAATGTTACTCAGACAGGATTTCTTTATTAACAGCTGGATATCAGCTTACCAGTACTTTAGGCGACTCTACAAATAGTTGGGCAGAGTTTTGTTGGGAGGAGAAAGGATGGAGTGTAATTGTTTTGGCATCTCCCCAGGGAGTCAGTGACTATATAAACCTGGTATGTAGCCTCAACTCTGACTGAGTAACTTGTGTGTAGTTTTCCGATGGCTTCTCCGCAAACATTTAATGTTTCATTGGACTTAATCAAAGAGTGGATTCAGGTGGGATGTGACATCCTCATCCTCTCTCCTATGACATAGGAGTTGCATTATTCGGCTCCAAACCATTCATGAAGGCAGTCAGTTTTCATTTTGCTACTCTGTGGGCAGCCTGACTGTATTCTGATAACAGAATTTAAATACAAAAGAGATTAAGTCAAACGAAATTATTGTAAGGTATCAAACTCTTTGCTACTCCTGTGTTTAACTCGACATTCTGATACCAGCATTCAAATATGAAAGAGATTAAGTCACACAGTATGATTGTAAGGCATTAGAACAAATTACATATTACAGTCCAGTACTGCACATTTTGTGAACAGAATATGGATGCTTGACTCTCATTGTTTTCCATTTAAACACACAGTTTGACCAAAGAATGACAGAATGACCAAAACAGACTCTGACCATTGTCAAGCCCTGGTGAGTCACATCCCACCTCAGCTGATTAAGTCCCCACATCCAAACAATCACAATCAGATAGGGTGACATTATGTGCATGGAGTTATTACTGGATATAGATACAGACTTTCCACATGACCTGGTATGATGAATTTCTCACATTTGTGCGCCAAATAAACTATGATCGCTTACTGTGTCTATGAAGAGGAAGGACTGACAAGCAGACCTGAGCGTCGTTGCCTGGGCTTCTCACCTTCTCCCTGTCATAATTAATTTGATTTCACAGATTTGTTTGATGGATGTGTGAGAGAATACAGCTCATCTTAGATCTGTGACTAGGGTGTGAATATCCGCCTTCACAGTTCCCTGATTCTCTGATTTCTGTTGCTTCATATTGATCAACAGAGTTGTCTGCACTGAAAGGCTGAAATATTTTCATACACAAGGTAGTCAAAAATAGGTGAGTTTTTTGGACAGACCAATCACATGTCTGGCTCTACGTTTCATGAGACAGGAAATTAAACAATACTGGAGGAATTTTTTCCAGCCTTCTCCTGTGAAGAATGTGACCCTGGTTTTCACCATACCATTCCAAATGTATTCATGCAAAACATTTAATGGTAATGATAACACTTAAGTAGTCATTTCATTGTTATTATAGTGTTATCAAAAGACTAACCATGCAATGACTTCTAGAAGTCTCCAGCCCTGTATTTAGTTAAAAAAATAAATAAATAAACTCTGCAACACTTGCTACAGTTAAAAAAGCAAGCAAATACTGGGCAAAGCAGGATACCTTTTGCTCTATGGACAGCAATGTCAGCCTGCCAGTCAGTCCACCACTTTGATCTAGATTGAATTCTCTCAACAATTACCAACCAATAAATAATAATCTTTATTTGTAGAGCACTTTTCAAAAACAAGTTACAAAGTGCTTTAACAAGTGTAAAGACAATAATACCCAAGAGACAATAATACAAAAACAATACAAGATAAAAGCAAGAAAACATTGAAAAGACTAAAATACATGTTTAAGATAAATATAAAATAAGTAAAATAGAATAAAATAAAGGGATAAAATGAAGTCAAATAAGATCAGGAAAGACTCTCCTATAAATGTATATTTTAAGAAGGGACTTAAAAGAGTTCACTGACTCAGCCGACCTGATTTCCTCGGGCAGGCTGTTCCAGAGCCTCGGGGCCCTGACAGCAAACGCTCTGTCCCCTTTAGTTTTCAGTCGAGAATCTGGAACAGACAAAAGACCTCTGCCCGAGGATCTCAAGGTACGTGCTGGTGCGTTTGGGACTAAAAGTTCAGAAATATAACAAGGCGAGAGGCCATGAAGAGCTTTAAAAGTAATCAATAGAATTTTAAAGTCAATTCTAAAACATACTGGGAGCCAGTGTAGTGAAGCTAAAATAGGAGCAATGTGGTCATATTTCTTTGTTCTGGTTAAAAGCCTGGCAGCTGAGTTCTGGACAGTCTGTAGTCAATCAGTAGATTTTTGGGTTAAACAAGTGAAAAGGCTGTTGCAATAATCCAGGCGTGATGAGATGAAGGCGTGTAAAATGATCTCGTTGTCCTTAAAAGTTAACATAGATCGAATATTTGCTATATTTCTGGAAACCTTGTACAGACATCCATGCCCCCCAGAGGATGAATCCTAAAGACCCATGATCTTTCATCTGGCTCCACCATGAGGTTGATATTTTTGTTTTTATTGAAATAGCCTATCTTAAAGTATTGGATGGATTGCTGTGAAATTTGGCCCACATTTTCACCCCAGAGAATGAACTGTAATAGTCACTTAGGTGATCCCCTGACTTTTCATCGAGCGCCATCATCAGGTCAAAACGTCAAAAAGTGTGCATTGTGACTAAATTCCAGTTCAACTAATAACATTCCCATCAACTTCAGCTATACTTGGTGTTCAGTGCTAATTAACAAATGTTAGCATGCTAGCACATTAACATTACCAGCTAATTTTAGCATAACAGTGACATTATTGTTAGCATGTTAGTATGCTGATGTTATCATTTAGCTCAAAGTACAGCTGCGCTTAAGTACATCCTCAGAGCTGCTAGCATGGCTGTAGACTTAGGCAGAGCTAGGCACTATAGGCAGAGTTTAAATGTTATGATCAACAGCGTTGACATTTACACAAGGAAACTTTGTCTTATCTTCTGAATCCTTTCTAAAATCTAATTAGTTAAGAAGACGCAACTTTGTTTTGTGGTTCCCTCTTTTGTTGCCACGACGACAGGGATTACCCATAATAGCAGCTGGGAAAACTATTTGAGAGAAAGAGAGAAGCCCTTTTCTGCTCCCACTGTGTAGATCTTTAGGGAGTGTGTCAGAGGGCCAGACCAGTGGAAAACTTTGCTCAATTTAACAAGCACACACACACACACACACGAAAAGCTCCTCCCTCAGTTACAATTGTCCTGTGCACTACGGAAACTTTTACTAGGTGAAGGAAAATATATCATATGATATATAAATTATAAAAAGACAAATACACTTTCATGTGCTTTATTGTATTTACCATATGTAAAAGACTTTGATCGCAGTAATTAGTGATGTAGAGGCAACATTCTCTGTGGTTGGCCTAAATTGGTCCCATGTGTGATTCTTTTTTGGAAGTAGCAGCCTTGAGCTGTTCTGGAGCAACTTAGAAACATTTAGCATGACAGCGCCTCTTCCTCACATAGTATTCAAGCAGTTCATACATGCAGTATGTCCTGCAATTATACTGCTACAATGTAGTTTGGCAACTAACGGCCACAAAGTATTCTCCTATAAGACACACAAATCCCAGAGAGAGAGAGCGAGAGAGAGAAGACAAACAGCAATTCATCTGTCCATTGTTGCCCAATCAGAACCAGTCATCCCACACAGCAAGTCTCAGCATGGCAAGCAGGGTGTGAGGGGGTAGACACAGCCAGCACTGGAGTATTATGAAAATTTATATACTGTGTTAAGTGTTAATAATAAAACGTCCTAACTAGTGAGTGGTGGTAGCCTTTGGCATGTGCAAACTATGCAACTATTTTGCAGTCATGGTACTTTAGAAGCTCTTCAGATTGAGACTGGCTTACTAACAGCTCATGCTACCTGGATTGTAACTTTAAGAAACTGACATCCAAGCAACTGAAAATGACAAAGATGCGCACACACCTCAGTTACTGTTGGCTAACCTGCTGTTTGAATAAACAGAATTATTTCTCAGACTCTTGGTTCAGACAAGTTTAAGCTGTGATTCCGTAAGGTGAGGCACACAGCTTCTCTTTCACCAACGTCTGTTGCACAAATTATAAAGCCAAAGCTAACAGGGAGCTCAGGCGCTGTGTTGCACTTACTTATCTTTCCCAATGGTTTCATAGTCTTTCACAATCACGTCTATGTAGGAGCCAGAGTCCAGCCCAGTGCCCTTCAGATCAAACTCAAGCACCTGCAAGACAGGATGAGGGACACACAGTCCATCAGATATGGTACCTTCAGCTACTGTTATGTCCTGAAGAAGCAACATCTTATCTGAGAGCAGAGACTTTAACTGAATATAGCCTGAGCAAATAATGATTTAGCAACTCAGCAAGAACAATCCAAAACATTCACATCCAACTCCTGGATTTATCTACATCATATAATCTATTAGCATGGTCAATCCCTACTGTGACAGTCACATGATGATTGCCACAGTATATTTACAATGTGATATCATGTATTTAAAGTGAGGACATCTTGTAAATAACATCAAAGTAAATGAGTGAACCAGCGATATCTGCATGTTTGACCGTATGTGTGGGTTTGTGTGTGTAAGGGATTTACCTCATTCCAAACAGGATTCAACTCATTGCCAATCGTTTTTGTTTTCTTCTTCTCATCTGAAAGGGAAATGATTTTTTGTGAATATTAATAGAAAAATGTTTGCAGTTTCTTTTTGCCACTTCCTGTGGTAATATTGTGACACATGATTTCACAAGATAACACACATAGGTTAACCGACCTAAGAATACACCTAAAATATTTTACCCATTTGTTTTTCTGTCAAAGTGATTGCTGGATCTGAATTTCTATCTAAACAGGCATCGTGATGTTGGTGTCAGTGGGCTAAAATTTCTGCCTTCACTAGTAAGGGGGGGGGGGGATCTGTCACACCTGCAGGTGATGATGATGACGACGACATGTGTAAAAGGAAAACAGCTGGGAACAACTAGGGCTGATTGCCAGGATCATTTCCTCTTCAGGGGGAAATGCCATTCTGTGTCTGATACAGAACTGTGTCTGATTTAATTTCAATTCAGTGACTGGAGGCTCATTTGCCTTCTCCATGGTCTTCTGAGCTCATGTACATACTATATTCTACAGGTCCTAACACAGTCCCCACCCAGCTTAGCATCAGGAAATGCTCTGACATGTTGGGACAGTCTTCAAAGGTGCAATGCAATTTAAGCTGATGAGGTTTTTAAATATACTGCAGTTAGGAGCTACACTCATACTTAAGCCTAAACTTTCTTAATTCTAAATGGTGCATTGTGCTTCCAGTTAATGCACAAGTACAAGAGTAGCACTAGTGTATGTTAGTTGATCTATTTTATGGGCTAACATAAAAAAACTACTATTAAGTCCAAAGAGTGACGTCATACTAGAAAAAAGTATAATCAAGAGTTACAATTTAGTTCCAAGACACTTTATTTCTTTAACACCAAATTTTAGGCTGCAAGTTTTTTCTGCCCGCAAACTATGATACAATACATTATAAAACTTTTAAAATAAGACTTACCTTTATAGACCACAGCGGTGAATGGATCAGGATTTCCAAGTTTCTTTTTAGGCAGACCTTTAGCCGACTCTACTACAACCCGCAACATGGCAACAAACAGGTTAAAATCAACAAGGCTGAATCAGTAAAGCTGAGGAATCAAATGAAAAACAGTCTTCACAGGACTCTCGTGTCTTGGCATCCTCACTGCCCCATCACTGAAGCGCGCAGGGCAGGGCCGAGGAAGTATAAACTATTTCTCGGTCCCGTCGGGGAGAATGAGGGCGGGTCACGGGAGTGTAATTACTACTCTGAGTGGAGGCTTGTGAGCTGCTGCTGCTGCCATCGTGTGAGTAGCTCGGTAAGTGACCATGGCTCTACACACACTACAGTGCTGACAGGAGAAGAGCTCACTGGATAAATGCATGTTTTGCAAGTGAACAGATTTTATTAATTAGGCTATTACCTAAATACAAGTGACGACTGACGAGTAGGCCTAATAATAATAACCGCGATTCTCAATTGACTAAATCCAGAATAATACATTTTTTTATTTATGTGGTATAATTATAGGCTATGTATAATTAGTGTATATAGTTATGTATTTATTAATATAAATATTGTAACAATAAGCGATTGTTATTGTGTTTAGTGTGTGTAAATGTCGTCAGATATTTGCTATATATTACCTGCAAATCTACCAATTGAGACGTGCCTCTTCATGTTTGAGACCTAATCAAATATATTTCTGTGGCGCTACTTAGCGGCCGTTACGGGTAATAACATGAACAATCAACGCTGAGGCCAGTCAAGGGGCCATCCCAGACTAACTAACCTTATCACTGTTCCTAGGCTCTATGTAAAACATTTCTGCATAGCATAGACACATTTAAACCTGTAGTAAAGATAGGCCTGCCCACACAATATACATGTAGTGTGTGCTGGAATATGAGCTTATATGCCTTTTAGGCATGGAAGTTGAGCCGACCTGAAGTTTCATGAATGTTATACATGTGGTGGCATAAACTAAAAAAGGTCTCTTTTGCTTACCTCAATCATTTGTTTTATTTCAACTGTCTGTGTTGTTAATGATTGATAAAAATGAAATCCACTTTAGCTGGAGTGTGTGTGGGTGGGGTGTTATATTTAAGTAACATTTAAGTGATTAACACATTAATACATCAATAATTATCTATCTATCTAATAATATAATAACTTACTAGTACTATTATATTTTACTCATATATGTTAATGCTAATATTTTTGTACTCTTACTAGTAAAATTAAGACTGCTGGACTTTTACTTGTAACTTGAAACAGAGTATTTCTACATTGTATATTGCTACTTTTACTTAAGTAAAGATCTGAGTACTCCATCACTGTTAGTGCTTCTCAAACCTGCTGTATTTTTTTATACGCAGGTAATGAATATTCTGTTTACACCTGGATGTCCAGGTGACTGAAATGTGGTAGAACAGAAATGTTGCAGTATTTTGGAATCAGGGATATGTGATTTCTCCTGTATAATACATTTCATATCCACTTTTGTTTATCTGCTCAGTAGCAATGTCTTTGTCTGAGATGTTAAATGTCACCTTAAGAGGCCCACTGATGACAGACACTGCTCTAAAACGGCTACATGGCACAGCAGGTAGCCTTTTTGACTGAAACACCATAATAACATCAGAGAACTAATCAATGTATTGAATTGGGCAAGGAGTCTTTAAACATATTGATTATTATTGCAGGAATAGAACAGAGCCGCTGTTAATGCGCTGTGATTTAGTTTCTGTCATCCATTACTGGCCATTGCATCATAATGTATATCAGATGAATTATGTAGTTATTGAGCCAGTTATATTATAAACCACTGGTGTGTAGGTGTGTATAGGTCTAAGATTAGACCAGGTGCAAGGGACCACACTCCACTGGGACCTTTTGGGTACCTTCATTAAACATAGTGGGAGGCCTCTCTGGATAGCTCATGCTCGTTGAAGTGGTAAGCAAAACTGCTGTGGTTGCCTAGCAATAATTAAACTGCATTAGTTGTAGAAGTCTGTGAGGCCGTAACAATATAAAGTGTCATTGCTTTAACTCTTTTTCACATTAGAATATATGTGTACTGGACATAGGCTCATTTGAAATGAAATATCAAGGATTTCTACATAGTCATGATGATGTTAGAACAGCTGAACTGACCTTGTGCAAAAGTTGCCTATCTGAACTCTCCTGGGTCCTGAGGTCCTCTGTAAATGATTAATCCACTGTGGGCTTGTCTGTGGGGTTTGTGGCTCTGTTACCCACAGCGGAGTTACAGTTATTTTGTAACACGGTCTTCTCATCAGTGATGTGCTGACTCTCCACCTCTGGGAGCAGTCAAACGCTCATGACGGATGGCTTATTGATCCGTGGTCCTGGACATTCCTTCCCTGGCTGGAGATAAAATACTTTGTTTGACCAAATCAGGACTGCCTGAAAAGACAGAGGAAGGGATGGAAACTTGTGGTTGCTGTGTCTTTGTTTGTCACCAGGATCTGGAACTTAAGAACTTGAAACACTGACCAACCTGGATCACAAATTCAAGAGAAAAAGATGGAGCAGTATCTCGTGTGTGGATTATTTTAAACTGTGAGGCTCAGGTTACCAATATGGATAACTTAAGAAACAACAAAAATCCATGGGTGCAATATGAGAAAGAAGTGCCACACAGCAGGTTTTGGTAAGTTTTTATTTAGCTTATCTTATTTATTTGATCTTGATAAATATGATGGATCATTGTTAATTGTGTGTGTTAAGTGTGTATGACATGTTACTGAATTTATAAGCTTTGTAGATTTTGCATGTGCATTTGTAGGCTACCTCATAATACTCCTCTATAATATTCATCATACAATTGCTGTATGTGATACTAGTAATACATAATAATTCATAAACACATGCACAAAGCATGAAGTTCACCAATACCACTAGATGCCAGGCCATGGCTTCTTACATTTTATGGCTTCAAATCCCCTCCTGTCAAATAAAACATTTCCCTCTGAGTTAAAAAAGATGATGATTTCAATCTTCATCCTTCTGTCCTTTATCTGTCCGTTTGCATCTCTCTGGTTCAGATTCACATATTGTCTCCACTCAGACACTGACAAGGATTTCCTCCGTCCCTCCTACGCAGCTTCACCAACTCCTTCACATACAACAGCCTTTTACACTCTCTTTTTCAATGCACTTTTATTACTTAATTATTTTACGCTTCCATTAACGCTGGTTGATTGTGAGAAATGTATATGATGTAAAGGACCACTCAAGCATGTCCCGATGGAAAAGGAGAAAAGAGCTCACAATGCTGAGACATGTGACTTATTGTTCCAGCTTGTGGTCTCCCTGAGCAACCGGGCCACAGCCGCTGGTGGTGAGGAACACTTTCAAACACATCCCCCAAACCTAAGTTATTCCCCCATCCCCGTTTGCAGCGTTTACCGAGTGCACACATTAAGACCCATCGTTCAATGTATATATTTACATTGCTCAGTGAGTGTCATAGATGGATCATATAAGGCTAAGGCTAAACTGTTTTTGGGCTCTGCAGTGTGTTGTCCCAGGGCTGCCACATGGGAGCACTGCGTTCATTCTGCTGCAAGCCAGATGTCTGTGACTGGGTGGAATTAATAAAGTGTCAAAACTCACTAACATGATGCTAAGACACCAAATTGACCCTGATTGATCAAGGGCTTCAGTTACCTTCAGTCCTACCTATGACCACTGCTGTGTGGTCCCCTCTGCAGTGATCCAGCCTGGGGAGTCAGTCCTGCTGAAAAACTGAGCCCCGAGCACCTGCAGCTCCTGAGAAATGCATTCACCTGTCCTAAAGCTGGAGCACAAATATGTGAAGACCGGCCAAACAGAAGGAGTGGAAGGAACAGAGGAGGAAACAAAGAGCGTGGAATGATTTTTGAAGAGTTTCAGGAGGTTCTGAGGTCTGTGATTGGTCCAGATATTGAGGACACATGGGTTGAGAGATTCTTCAGTGAGGTAAGGAGAAATAAAGAGGTGGCTTTGTGGTAGTACTAACAAAAAAAGAAAAGCTGTATTGTACTGCCATTATACAGTACAATACAGCACATAAACTCACTGTGCCATCAAAAATGTGTTGATGGATGATGATGTAGGGCCACTGAAAGTCTTAACGTTCCATGTCCAGGTAGATATCACTTGTACCGGGCAGGTGAAATGGCAGCAGCTTTGTTCCTTCCTGCTTTTGGAGTACACTGAGAGAGAGCGTGCCTCCATCCCCAGAGCAGCCCTCCTGGACTCGCAGCCACAGATCAGACACTGCTCTCACAATAAGGTAGAAATCCCCCGGTCTAAATATGGTCACTTAATAAGGAATTGAATCTTTGTAGGATCCTTCAATTACACCCAAAGGCCTAATGGGGGTGCCAAAATGATTAAAATTCGTGTAGAGACAAGTATAGACCTCACTTAAGTTTTGAGGAGAGACAGATGTACACTTTGTGTCTAACTGCAGATAGAAAGTAGCTAATAGATAGTAACTAAATCCCATTGTCTTTTCTATTTGAATGAAATTAGCTAATGTTTTATTGTGCTGGGAACCTCACAAATAATAAGACCTAATTCTTACACTAAGCATAACCGCACCAAACCTTTAATGTTTGGGTCACTCATAATGACAAACCATAGCGAGTAGTCTGTAGAGTATTATCACTGCAGCTCTACAGAGCGCTCATTTTAATGGCCCACAAATTTACTGCAGTGTCCTAGACAAAGGTTACTCTCTTGTATATTTCTTTCTAAAAGTAACTATTTCAGTCCTCTGGTAAACTTTTTTATTAATTGTACATTCCTCTGCAGCGGGGGCCAACAGTGCGCCTGGTTGCTGTTTCCCATCCTCCTCCACTCCGCTATATTAGTGTCAGTAAAGGGGGTCAGATCTCTGTCTGGAACAGCAGCCTACACATCCTCAAAGGTCTAGAGGTGAGTCACATCACTGTACTACTTTTACATCCACCTGGAAGTACAACACTCACACTTTTTTTATATTTAATCCTTTTTGATCCAGCTGACTGGAGACCCAACAGAGGAAGTGGCCAACACGAGGAGATTCAGAGGTTGGACCACTGACGCCGTCTATATGGGCAACGTCCACAAGGTTGCCATAGCAACGGACTGCAGGGACTTGCATTTTGTCAATGTCTCCACAGCCAGTGTATTTGAGGACGTACATGTTTTTGGTATACTTGATTGCTAACGTGTTACTACGTTGTACTAAACTGAGCTGGTCACTAAAAAAAGCATTTACTGTTCAAAGATCTAACTTTTAAAACTATTTCTTTCATCTTTGCTCCAAGGGTTTCGTAGTGTTCCAACTGCTCTTTGTTATTGGCATGATGTTCAGGTAGGACTTTGAGATGTTCTTTTCAGCAGGACAATAAATAGAAAACAATAAATTGAAAACAATAAATTCATCACTTTAGTCACATGTTTTTTTCGCTCCAAGTGTCCAGAGCGACCCTCCCTGCTGCTGCTGGGGGATGAGAAAGGAGGAGTCCACCTCATGTGGTTCCTGAACCCATCTAAAGGTCTTTTCAAGAATCCACCTAAGAAAGAGAACGGCCCACAGAGGATCTTTTTCCCAGTAAGCTTGGTCTATTAAATTACTGAGCTCAATCTCTGGTTTTTGCAGAGAACTGTGTCATGCAGCAATTCCAAGCACTTGCTGATAACACTCCAGTTTTATAAACAATACTTAACCACTCATTGTTATCCATCATGACCCAACAGGACCTCGGTGAACACAGCAACATGGTCTCCTACCATCACGTCCCCAACATCCACCAGCAACCAATCAACAGAGTGATGTTTGAGCCCAGCACCAACATCATCATGACATCATCAGAAAGTGATACCACCTCTGTGGTCTTCATGAATGTAACACTGAAGCAGGAGCCTTATATTTGGAAATTTAAGCAGGTAACCGACTGCACAGTGTGGTTTTGCCTGATCTGATGTTGAATAGAAGGTTATGTATGTATTCTCATTTGTGAACATAACTGTGGCCTCACACCTCTGCACATTATTGTAGTCAGTGTAGTCATTTAGTCATTATTATATAGTTTGTTTTATGCATCAGAATTATATTTCTAGACATTTATTCCTCTTTAAACAGTAGTATAAGAAAATAAAACAGAAAACAGCAAGATAATGATTTTTGGCGAGGTCAGATCAGACACGTGTCAGTCACAGTACTCTGGTCTGGGTGACACTGACCTAACTAGGTGGATCAAAGTTCAAAATTCAACTGTAGTTGTAGGAAAATGTCCCTACGTGGCAAATGCTATATTGCATAACGCATTCAGTGAATTATCCCAACCCAGCTTTATCTAGAAAAACTAATATGAGTTGTGAGTCGAGTTACTATTTCTAAAGTGGACTCCTGCCCAGCATGCAGAGGCAGACAGTGCCACTGACTGCGGGAAAAAGAAGTAATGCTGATGCACAAAACAGTATTAAACTGGGTGGGGATGCTTCCTGTTATTCACAACGGGCACACTAATTTTATACTGCAATCAACTGTCTGGACAGTTTTAACAATGAAGCCATAAACTCCTCAGTCCAAACAAATGGAACCAGCTAAGTGTATCTGTGTTAACAGAAGTAGGCATGCTTTATTTAAAAAAAAAAAAAACACCAGTTCATGTGCATTCTCGACCACACAGAGCAGCTTATTCTGTATACCATCTGGGTCTTTTTGTCTCATTTCAGGGAGCTAAATGTTTTGACTACAACGCATCTCTGCAGTTGATGGTCACAGGAGGTTGTGACCGAGCCGTCAGACTGTGGACTCGATTTGTGACCACACGTCCTGTAACTACACTGCTGGGTCACCGTACCACTGTATTGGATGTTGCAATCTACCAACCTGCTGGGCAGATATTCAGCTACTCCAGAGATGCTGTGAGTCATTAAAGATGAAGTAATGAAACAGAGAACTGGCCTGACAATGGGTCTGAATAGAGCTAAATATATATATTAAATATATACTGCTTGTTCATTTTCTGGTTAATTAATTGATGTCTGTCCTTTGTCAGGAGCTGAGGGTTTGGGACATTTCCAGCCATCACTGTCTGAAAACCTTCGGCCTGCACTTCCCCTGCCAGCAGCCAGGTCGAATCCCAGAACACGGCAACTTCCCCTTCCTGTTGCTGAGCCCTCCTCTTCCTGAGCAGACACAGTCTCATTTAGTAGTGGGATGCAAAGATTACCTGGCACTGCTCAATCTGGCTGAAGGGAAAAGAGGAGGGGGCGGTTGGTTGACCGATGAAGGAAGGGAAACTGGACCAGAAATTCAAAGTGGTCCTGCTCTCTCCTGCGCTCTGTATAACTCCACTTTGAGACAGGTGGTGACTGGACATACCGACTCGTCTGTGTCTCTGTGGGACGTAGAGACCGGGAGAAGGCGGCTTCAGATCTTAAATGCTCATGGAGAAGATGAACTCACCTGCATGGCGCTAGACTCCTCCCACAGAAGACTAATCACTGGGGCTCGCAATGGCACTATTAAGGTTTAATAACACATCTTCTCAGTTTGTACAAAAATACTGTGAATATACTTTGATTTGATGTACATGTTTATTTCACATGTATGGGTTACTTAAAGAGTTTATTCATGAGAAGTTTGTCGCCCAAGCAGGTGTGGAACTTACTAAACGGCCTTAACCTGCACAAACTCGAGCCTGTGACCAACTCTGACGTCACAGGGTTGACCTGTCTCCCTGACAACCAGCTGATGGCTGTAGGGTGGAGCCAGCGGATAGCTCAGTATGACATTGCGGCTGCTAAGGTAAAATTAAAGGTGCTTGAAATGTATAATCAACAGTTGTTTTGCATACAGTGGCTGGCTGCCTCTGTCTTGCATCAGTATAGTCAAAGTCCTTATAGGCAAGTCATGCCACTCGGCTGCCATGTTGGCAACGTCTCTGGACACCTATTTCGGACTAACAAGAGCAGGCTCCTATCTGAATGAATGAGGAGAGAGCCAGAACTGCAGTTTCACTGGTCACCGGGACATAAAAACTACATGAATAGAATCAGCAGTAAAATCTGATAAAAATCTCTGAAAAAGTTTGATGACTTTGCCCCAAAATAAGGTTTAAAAAGCGTTTTTCCCAACCGGTTGTACTTCTACTACGCATGCGTCACTACTACCACGACATTTGCTACAATGTCGTCTCTGTTTAGTGCAGAGTCAGTAGACAAGGCAAGAGGCTTGGATTGCGCATGCACTTCACAGCCACGGGATTTTGCGAGAAAATCCGACCCGGAGTCTTCACATAGGAACATGGATAGACTACCGGCCTTTAGAGGTAACAGAAAAAAACTGGCAAGTGGATCTTTTTTATGTGAGCTTACAACCCCTTTACTCACAGACAATAAAAAGTGATTTGTTTCATTGAAAAAACAACATATGGCCCCTTTAACAGTGATGTTACAGGGTCCTGGAGTACACCTGTAAATCACTGCAAAAAAGTGAAAAATTAAACCGCTAGAGTGCAGCAAAAAGGTATGAAGTTACTCCTTACCTTTAACATTTTGGTTACAACTGATACAACAAAATTATAATTAAACCTGGAATTCAGTTCATTATTTTAAATACAAGAGATAGAACATTAAAGGTACCATGTGAAGTTCATTTTGTAAACAAAAGTATGTTTACTTTCACCGTTTCACAATAAAATGCCATCCTTAAAACATAATACAAAAAAGTAAAGCCAAATTTTAGATTGAATTTGAATCTTGCATTGTCTATGTATATTGGTTGCTAGCAGTCTTTTTCTACCTTGCTTTTTTTGGCGTGTTGCTGCACTTTTTGGCAGATGACCAGAATCCACTCTGTGGAATAACATGAAACCATCAGCAGCACTGTGCGTCATGGGGACTCACTTATAAAGACATTGCTCCATAGAGCTACTAGTGGTCAAAACCTCCACATGGCACCTTCAAACCTTCAATGTAGTGTGGGGAACATCCAGTGGGATCTGGACATGGAAAACAACACAGATGAAATAAAAATATAAATGTAGGATGTTCTTGCCTTTTTTTGTGCAGGTCTGGTCGGTATTTTGGAAGAAAATGCTCTTCAGGGCAGGAAGTAATTTGTCATGTTTCTATCAGTAATAGCCATTTGTTTGGAAAAATAGAAGGAAAAGCAGTGTAGTTAGTTTGAGCATCGACAGCGATCATTACTTGATGGACAACAATAAAGCATTACCTATTGAAACAGAAAATCACAGAATTAAATAAATTACAAAAGCATTTGATTGCCAGTAAATGTGCAGCACACATATTTATTAATGACCAAAAGCCAAGCGGTTTTAGCCTTCGCACTTTGCTCGTCCACAAGTTCTTCCCCAGATGTTGAATGCTGAATGATGAGTCCCACACAAACATTTGTCACCATAGTGACTAATCTGATACAGACTTAAAACGCTGTGTTTTTCTTAGGAATGCTGACAACAGTTTGAGCTTAAGAAGACGTTTAGCCTTCAATACTAGCACAAAACATATCCAAAAAATACATGGTTAAATCTGTGATATCTTTAAATGAGACTCTTATGTCCATTAATTGCAAGCAAAATATAATGTCTACAGCTTCTCAAAGCATAAAAAACTTCACCACATCCACCTACACATTTATACATGCTGACACTCAGGTCTCAAGAAATTACTATTACCAGTGCCAGTATAAACACCAGTATGAAGTGCGATGTGAGGCAAAGGTCTGGGTGTGCATATTTTCACACCTCAAATTTTTGTGTTACATTTGACCTCTCTGCCTTTAACTACCAGCTGCTCTGCGGTCGGATTCATCTCTTCAAGACTACAGTAGTAACATTCAGTATTCACGCCTACCCAGCAAATTCTCAATCCTATTTTTCTGACCATATGTTTCTCATTGTAAAGCCCCCTGCTAACACAGTAGGCTTTGCCATTGCCTTAAGGCTGAGGAAAAAAATATCCGAGGACTGTTGTGTAGGAGTAAATAATATCAGCAAATGATGTAAACTACATTTAGACATGCACCTAATGAGATCTAAGGCATCTGTGCCACGCAAGACATCTGCTGCAGTTTTTCCCTAACGTCCACCATGCTGAGCTTCCAGGTAATCCAGTTTTAAAAGGCTGACCAAAACATCGTAGCCCAGAGGTGTAAACAAAATCAGTAAACCTGAGAAGTAAATAGAGCTGCTTTCCACAAGGCAACACAAACAATTACATGTGATCTTCAGACACAGTGATGTGAAAATAGTTTCACAACTTCAGCCAACAAACTCATGCACACAGTGGAGCCTGAAGACAACATGGTACTTTGTGTTTTCTGGAAAATCTTTGCTATTTTAGCACAAAACCACTAAAACTGGTGATTTTAAATTTGAAACTGCATACCAAGTGCACTGCATTTTTATAATAAATACCACAAAAAAAAGCTTTGATGTAATTTATATTTAAATACTATACACATAGGATTTGTATGTAAGAGCAGACATGTCGTGGAAGTCCAGCGGTGTTCACAAGTCAGACATCCTGGCTGTGTGTCAGTGCTCCGCTCTGGGGGTCATTGCCACGGGGAGCCATGATGGAGAGGTCATTATCTGGAGGCTGGAGACGAAAGGAGCCGTGCTCCACCTACAGAGACTGACACGGAGAGGGTGAGAAAACGCAGCCATGTGCAAAGCCGACCTGTTCCTGTCCAGAGTACTGCATCCTTAGTGGGTGTATTCACTGTTATTTGTTTGTTTTCTTCTGCTTGTGTGCATCTAGAGTGGTGCCCCCTGTGGACAGCCTCTTGTTCCTGCAGCATCGGGCAGGTGACAGAAAGTTGAAAAACAGAGGCGTCCTGGTCTCATCGCAGGCTGGCTGTCTCTGCTTTTGGAGCATCACTGGACAGACACAAACTTACGGTGAGTGGGAGAGGGAGAGGTCGGATGGATGCAGGGAGTATCATTCAATAACTGGATCAAAAATAAAAAGACAGGAATTTAACATAGAACTTTCACACTATGAGGGTGGCAGAAGCACCAAACTGTGCAAGCAGTTGACAAGCAGCTGTCAGATTTAATGATTCTCCCTTAAGATGGATTTACAAGCAGGCAAAGCAGTGACAGTTCGGCTGAACTGTCGACTTGGCCTCTAGCCTGTACCATTCCTGGCAGCCCACAGCTATGTCTCTTTCCAGATCCCATCTGTGTTTAGTGGTGTGGGATTCAATCACTGTGACCGCTGCATATGTGTGCAAGCATGCATGGGTGTATGACAGTGTACATTTGTGTGTGTGTGTGTGTGTGTGTGTGTGTGTGTGTGTATAAGTCTATGTGTCCATGCATTTTTCTAGCATAAAGGAATTTGAGAGTGTGACATAAAGCATTAAATGATTAAATGAATGATGCAATTTGTCTCGGAAATACATTTGTCATTTAAGTCAAGACAGTATTCTTAAAAATGGCACTAAATGTGACTGTAAATAGATTTCCTCGCACACAATTTTCACTGAAACAGTCATTCTCCCTGCAGACCTTCAGGAACCCAAACCTGCAGGAGACTATTGTTAAAATCATGATCTATCTAGATTTTTTTAGATTTTTTTTGCATAAGAATAGTTCCTTTTTTCCTATTCATTCCAGGACAGTTCTATGCTCCAGAGCAGCCAGGTGAGCGTGTGATCAGCCTGAGCTCAGATCAGCTTAAAAACACCATCCTCGTGTCTGGAGACACAATGGGCTGGCTTCAGATCTGGGACATCTGTCACTTTGCACTGGACATCCAACACGAGGTATGAAGGGTATGTCTTCGTGTGTGTGAGCTGGTGTGAATGTATATCCACATATACCTGATGTGTTCTCCATCTACACAGCCAGTTTGTGAGCGGCCTCCTCTGCTGCAGTGTTGGAAGGCTCATAAGGGAGCGTTAGTGAGTGTGGAAGTCCTCGAGGTGGTTGACAGATTGTTCATCCTCACAGCCTCAGCTGACGGCTCTGCTGGTCTGTGGACTGTAGACGGAGATCTCGTGGGTTCTTTCGGGCAGGAAGTATTGTGGAATAATACTGACCCAGCTACTTACCAGTGGTGAGGTTCATGAGCTTGTCTGTTGCACATTTCAAATGTAAAATAATAGGAAAAATGAAAAACAGTCACAGAGGCCGCTTAGAAATGGCAGCGCCTCCATGACAAAATTATATTTAAACACATAAAACTAAATTTCATTTGTAGGGAAACAAAAAAATGCCAAAATCTGAACAAAGACATATTTTCTTATTGCATTGGAGGCCACAAATACTAAAAATGACTGCACACAAGCTGCCCCTGACGCATATTGGATTATACAGTCCAAATTTTGAGGATGATGTGTGTAAACATGGCAGCCTTTTTGGGATTATATATGAAGCCTGGATAGTTTGTGCCAAATCTAATATAGACAATGTGCAGAGGAATACGTCATGGGTGAGTGCTTTCTCCAAAAGAAACTTCCCTCCATGTTTCCACAGAAGTTAGAGTCTTTAATAGAAACTTCAGTTTGGTTAAAGGTCATAAACTCTGGCTTGGCCCAGGCCTTTGCTGTGTGCTTGACTGTATTTTGGTCACATGTTGGGTAACATGGACCATAAATGAGCGAACACTCCTAATTTAAGAGGGTGAAAAACGGCAGTGAAGTGAAACACAGAGTCAGCATATCCAGAGACACATAAATATGAAGCTCACTGAGGAACCAAACCATTACATAGTTTAACTTAATGGTTAAGGAAAAGTTCAGTAATTTATATTATTTGCATCAATTTCTCACTCTGTCACTGCATCTGTGGTTTCTGATTAGTCAACCACCTACAGAATGTTTCAACGTCTTTGTTGCAGTGCTCCCATAAGTGTTGTATAATTCAGATTTTTTAGGGATGGCAATGTCAGATGGTCAGCTCATCTCTCCTCGTTTGTAGTCCAGGAGTTTCTCTTTCATTCCTGTGACGTCACAGGGATGAAAACTAAATGCGCCTCATAACACTCGCCAAGCAGCTAGTCGGACATGCCCTCAAAAACACTTATTGGCCCTCTTCTCTTCTCATTGGCCCGCCCTTCTCTGCTTCTGATTGGCTAGTAGTCCTTAACTAGGAACTGCGCATGTGCAACTCCCAACAAAGGTCATTTAGAGACAAGATGATTCACTCCATAGCTAAAAAGAAGCCTTCACACACAGGATGAAAAGAGGAGCTGCAGCAATGTGCAGTATGACAAAAAATATTTTTGAAAATTAAACCATGTAAACCTGTTCTGGTGCAACCCCTAAATAAGATTTTGAATCTGAAAATGAGCATAATACCACCTCTGTAAAACCGATTAAATACACACAAAATATAATTAATGACAAAACAAACAGACAACAACAGAACACAATTAAAAACAGTTACTTCAAGAGTTTTTGTGTTTTTTAAATTGACCTATGGGTACAATTGTGTCTTAATGTGTGTAAACTTTTCCAAGTGTGTGCAGCACAAAAATTAACAACACTTTTCCCATTTTTATTGTTTGCATGTGGGTTTATTAGCCAATCACTTGGACAAGACTATCGGACCAGTATAATGAGGAAGTGATAAAAGATGGCAAGTTGTCATTTAGGGCTTTAAAAATAAATAAAAACCAATGCCTGTCTCGTGTCACTATTAGAGATGCCCACTCAGTGATGAGTAGAATAACTGTCACCGTAATAAATCTTGGGGTGGAGTGACAAAGGCAAATGTGTGTCTATAGATAATGTCACTGTAATCCAGGACAGGAAAGAAGATGAGCATAGAAAAATTTGTTCTCTTTCTGTACAAATATTTCAGTTTTTTGTCTTATCTTGGTGCAAAACTAATGACATTCCCATTAGCCTCCACTGTACTTTGTGCTTAGTGTTAATTAGCAAATGTTACATGCTACCAAGCTAAAATAAGGCGTTGAGAATGCTAAACATTATACTTACCACTTACTTACACCACTATATTGGCATTGTCATTGTAAGCATGTTAGCATGGCTGTAGACTTGTTTTGGCCATACATTGCCCAATTTATAACCATGTGGTAAATACTGTTACTAAAACACTATACAGGTTTTAATAATCCTTAAACAAGTGTAAAGATCCCAAATAAGTTGTCTTCAACACACATTCACTCTTTGTAGTCTCTTTTACATAACTAATCAGTCTGTGGGCTCTTAGCTTGCACATTCATGAAGTTGAGCTCTTGCATATTGAAATCATAATAAGTTACTTTTAACCAAATTTAACCTATAGAGCAGTCCTAAAATGCACTAACACACACACACACACACACACACACACACACACACACTCTCTCTCTCTCTCACTCACACACACACACACACACACACACACACACACACACACACAGTACTCAAGTGCAGGCCAGCTACACCACAGAAATGGAGAACAGCAACAGCTCTGGTTTAAATCAGATCTAACAACAAATGCTCACACAGATATCAGACTCTGGGACAAAATACCATCCAACAGAGATCATTAATCTAAGTCCTGACTAGTTCAGTGACATGAACCAAAATTGTGAAACCTGTCTCATCTAAAGTAAACAGCATTGTGTTTGCACAAGTGGATTCCCTTCAGCAAAAGTGATATCTTTTGCTTCTGACATCCGTAGGGAGAAAAAAATGAAACTGACAGAAGACGCAGATGAGAGGACTGAAAGTGACGAAATGGGGCTCAGCAAGGTCAAAAGTCATGCACCTGACCCCATCAACAGGGGTCAAACTTCACAGGAAGAATGTTTTGAAGGTAAACATTTAGTGCAAACAGGTGTTTTGAGGTGCTCCACACACAGACACACACACATGGCCTCTCACTGACCCAGGCCATCTCCAGTCTCCAGTCACATTTGGCTGTGCTCTGGGAATGTCCATTCCAGTAATTACCACTTTCATCAGAATCCTACACATGTGTGTGGATGTGTGTGTAGCTGCTGCTGCAGATACTGGAAGGAGACTAGACGTCCAGTTCAGGTTAGCCTTCCAAGCTAATTAAACCTGATACTCTGATTAAATCATGTCCAATTTCACCACGTTATGAAGAGAAGAGTCAGAGCATTCTTCACATTCTCTTCCTCTGAAGTCTGGATCTCGGCTCAGGAACATTTGGGCAATGTTCTGCTCCAGAGACGCAAGCCAGATAAAAAAAAAAATGTAACGTGCACAAATGCTCATGGTTTGTGTGTGAGTGTGTGTGTGTGTGTGTGTATCTGCAGGAAATTTTGTACACTTTCCTTTCACTTTCTGCCCGTTACTCAGGACTTGCCAAAATAAGCGATTAGCTGTGCTTTCTCAGCAACCACACCCAGGCAGACACAGTTATGTACACACACACAAACTAGCTAACGTTGTCTCCTGTCACCCTCTTCAGCTTCATCTACCAGCCCATCAGAGAATGACCACGAGCGACCACAGCAGCTCATGGTAACCTTGAAAACATACAATCAGCTGCTGATGAGTGTGGACACTTAAACCGCTCACACACACACTCTATCTCATCAATTATCTTCTTCTCTTCCCTCTGTGCACACCTATCCATCCAACCATCATCTGTGCATCTGTTTTGTGTCAGTGTCTGTGTGAGGACCTTTGCCAGACGGTAGTTTCATGTCATGAAAGGAGACATCTGTTCAATGGCATCCGCACCAGCAATCACTGCTGATTGGCTGTGTTCGCCCCATCAGACTTCGGTCCTGAATATCTCATGAATATCCGATCCTGATATTCTGTTGATGCCCAGTGACTGCAATAATAAAAATTCAATTAACTTTTTCATCCTTTTTCATTGCATTTTGTTTAAAAAGACTACCAAAAATATGCAAATTAATCTAAAAATTATTTCGGGAAATGTGCTTATTTGCTTTACTGCCAACAGTCAGAATAGATACCACTTTCCAGTGTCTGTAGGCTACGGTAAAAATGAAGCTACAGCCAGCAGCCAATTAGCTTAGCTTAGCACAAAGACTGGAAACGGGGAAACAGCTAAATGCAAACATTGTGGAAATTAACTATCAAATTTAAAACTGAACCTGTCACAAGTTGTACTGTTCCTTTAAACTAACATTTTCAATCAGCATGATGGATGTCTCAACGCAAAGCAACAGCATGTGACTTTTGAAAAAGGAAAAGACACACTTCTCCATTTAAATGGTAAGTTAAATTAGTTTGTGGAGGCTAATGTTAGCAAACATTAGACAGATATTGCTGTGACACTGACATTAGCATTTATGACTTTTCGACACCTGCGCTACTATAAAGCTAATTTGGCATGTTAGCATAAAAATGGTCAGCTCTTTGCTGCTGCAGTGGCTGATTTCCCCATGAACAATCAATAAACTTTATTTGATCAGCTTTCCATCTACAACAGTCATTTTGCCTTGCCGGTGTGCTCTACAGTTCTGGAAAGTGTAATTGCATTTTCAGTATAGGCTATAATGCAAATACTCTATAGCAGGAGTGTTTGTTGTTGTCGGCGGTAGTCTAGCTTTGTTGACATCCAGTAGTGGAGTACTAGTCAGCACACACGGCTATAAAAGGTTCGATCAATTCTGGAGGAATGTGAGGGTGTAGTTCCACATCCTTTGGTCCCAGCACTGTGGCTATAGCGCTCCACGTCAGCCTGAAGTGATTGAGGGATAATGAAAGAGGGATAAAAGAAGGACCAGAGGAATTCTGCCACTCTATTTTAGATACATCTGATGGGAAAAACCTGATTTCTTTCATTTGAGTGTTTGCATGCATGTCTTTCCCACTTCCTCCTTTTCTCATTTTGTGTTAACAGCTCCAAATCTTTCTCTTGGTCTCTCCTTCCATTGAGCTTCTCTATCCTCTCTCTGTCTCTGTCTAACTGTGACCTCATCCCTCCATATTGTGGGTTGTGCTGCCACACTGCATTTGTGGCCTAGATATGGAAGAAACTTTCCCTGTAGCTTCCAGTCCTTGTGGACTGACCGCTGAGAGGTCAGAAAGGAAGTTAAAAAGACATCCATCGATTCATCAGACTGCTTTAGAAGTTTGTTGAGGGAAGAATGTCAGAAATGCCTTGATGATGCTGCCCCATAAACTCTGCTCTATATTTATGAAAATAGTTTTCTGAACCTGAGGCTGAAAAGTCTGGTCTTCATTTTCCTCTTTTTTATTCATATTCCTTTTCCAGGAGAAGGCTCCACTGAGGATTTACCCACAATCCCCTGGGTCCGGTGTTGACTGACAGCAAAAGGCTCAGCTCACAGCATCTAGAAGGAAAAGTGAAGCTTCCTACCGGTCCAGTCAGATATAAACAAAGATGCAGACATGAATGCTGTTTTCTGTTTTCCCCTTATTTTATGAAGTTGTCTTGAAACTGTAAACATGAATATGTGTTTAAATATGCCATACTGTATTGGCAATATTTCTACTTTAAAACAGTCTATCATATACACTGCACCGGACTTATGCAGCACGATAAAGATACTGAAAACTGTAGGAATTGTTTTCCCCACCTTCTGTCTGTCTTACATTTAGCATTTTTTCTTATTCTTTTTCATTCATTCCAAACTCTGCCCACATTTCCTGATGTTCGCTCCCTCTCATATTCATCTCTTCTTTAAATCAATAGTTGTGATATTTTGGGTAATATTGTCACAACCTGGCTCAAGGGTCATGACAAAAGAGGGAATGAGGCAGCATAAATGATCAAAAAGTGATTTATTTAAGAAAATAGTGAACTAAACATAACTATTTCAATGTGCAAAATTTGGTGTGGTGATTGCGCAATGGATAAGACACATGCCTTTGGTGTGAGAGACCCGGGTTCAATTCCCCACTGTGACCCATCTACCATTGTGTCCCTGAGCAAGACACTTAACCCCTAGGTGCTCCAGAGCCGTGTGACCTCTGACATGTATAGCAATTGTAAGTCGCTTTGGATAAAGGCATCAGCTTAATGAATAAATGTAAATGTGTCTGTAAAGTAAATAAACCCAAAGCAAGATGTGGCAGTCGATTTGATCAGGCCATGGTTGACGTCTGGATTGCAGAGAAGAGAATGTAGATTGACCAGGTGGAGCTTTAACGGCACTGGCTCACAGGTCTCAGGTGCACCAGATCACCTCAACAAAACAAAGATGGTTAAGACCAGTGAGATATCACTCCCACAGAGCGGCCCAAACCACACAGGGGCTGTCACAATATGCTTAGAGATAGACGAGAAGATTGATACCAGTATGCAAAGTATGAGATACATCAAGCAGTCGTTTAGCTTATCTTATCTTAGCTTAGCTTAGCGTAAAGACTGGAAATGTGGGAAATGGCTAGCCTGACTCTGTCCAAAGGTTCAAGAAAGGTTATATCTATATGTTTAATCCTTCCAAAAACAGTGGTATAAAAATGACATGCTATGGGTATTTTATGGAGCCATTGAAGTCCCATAAGATTATATTTTTTATCTTGTGCGCACAGGATAAAAAAAAAATCATCTTATGGGAATATTTACAGCTATGCATGTTCCCCTTGTGTTTGTGAAACACTAGCGTCACATTATTGTTGTAGTTCTTTTATCAGCAGTGTGAAATGTCCTGATGTTTGAGACTTCTGGGTCATTCATACAAACATCTAGACAGACAGACATCTGGGCCATCTCACCCATTTATCTCAACACAACCCACCCTGTACATATCATCACAGCTCTGCTGAATTGCACAAATTGGTGACGCAAGACTCAATGCCCCACTTTTGTTTGTTTTTTTTCTTTCCATATTCCATTTTGCCCTTCTTTGCATGTGCTTGCCCCCTCATCCGTAAAAAAAAAAAGAAAAGCATATTTTAAGCACTGGTCTGGATGTTTTAGCGGGGGGAGTGAGAGAGCGCAGAGCCCTTTCTCGAATAAGTGTCTCAGGAATAAATACAAACAGACACAGTTGGGACAAAAAGGGGCAAGTGATCTAGATGTCACTTTTGCCCCCTTGGGCATCTGTAAGACATCCCAGCATTACTGAATTGTGTTGTGCTTGTCTCTACTGACGAGCACAGATGATTTGATATGAATATGCACACTTTCCCTTTATCTTTACCTTTCTTATACATTTCTCAGTGTGTTGTCCCTAAGGATCTACAGGGGGATCTTTAGTTGTGGGATTTTCTGTCTTAAAAGTTCATTATACAGTTGAAAATACAGTTTCAAGAGACCATGCACAAGCAGACTTAAAATGGAAAACTCATTTAGTTGTGACTAAAAGCTGATTTGTTTTATGTCATGTATTTGGGTCAAAAGAACAACAAAAGCGTCTCTTTTTGTTTTTGTAGCTGTGGAAAAAAACCTTATAGGAGGCAGTCACACACTGTGTGTGTGTGTGTGTGTGTGTGTGTGTGTGTGGAGGCAAAACAGAATCTCATCTACAATTTGGCTAAATGGCAGGTTAAAGCTTCCTTTCACTAATTTCCAACATCAGTGAGGACTTCTCTCAGCCTGTTTTCTCTTCAGAGAGGATAAAACACCCTGGAGAACAACTCCCAGACATAAATGTGTAGTTTTGCCAGACTTCCACACACCAAAACACGCACGCATACACACACAAACAGACGGCAGATGTTCCAAAATACCACAGTAACAGCACAGATGCCGGCTGGGAAATGCCCTGTGAGATCTTCACTGCTTCGGTATGAAGCAGCTTACGGCTTTTAGAGCCGAAACAGGCAACAAGCTGCGATCGTAATTTACACACTGAATGTTTTCGCAAGGAATCAGGGAGGTCAGTTTTCCCTGTGTGTTTCCTCATTTGAAGTTGTGCAAGAACTTGTATTTATTTCCAGCGCTGCCTCCTCTGAACTTCTCTCTGTAGAACAGCATGACAGGGAGGAAGTGAGGGATTCACGTGTGGGAACTGCAGCAGGCAGGAAAGTGCAGCAGAGAATTTCTGCCTGGAGTCAAACAGAGTGGAGGTCTGTGGAGGAAAAAGGCAGAGAAAGAGAGGAGGGCGGAGAGAGGTGGCAAAGATGACAAAGAGGATGAAAGTTTAAGTTTAAGGTATGGCATGATAGGTTTGGGAGGAGGAGAGATTTGTCACCACGCCTTCTTTGGAAAAAAAGGGATGTCAAGGCAAGTCAGGCACTCACACACCCACACACTTTTATACAAACACCTGTAAACTTACACTTACACACTCACAATCTTCCTGCCAATCTTTGTCCTTCAGCTTTAACCCTTCGAGTGTATTTGTGTGTGTGTGTGTGTGTGTGTTATTTAACACCCTCATTGCACTCATCCACAATCTGCTAACCTTTCATTTAATGTTTGTGTACATACTTGCACACACACACACACACCTATCTACTTTCTCTCTCTCTCTCTCTCACACACACACACACACACACACACACACACACACACACACACACACACACACACACACACACACACACACACACACACACACATAAGCACACTCCCGCTCTCTCTTGTCAGCATGTCCCTGGAAGCAGCCAAACTGTCGGTTACCGCTGCACACACATGCTCGCTTTCAGCTCGGCTCTCTCTTTAGTCGCGGCCAAGGGAGGAGGAGGGGGAGAAGGAGGAGTAGGAGGAGGATGAGGAGGAAGGGAAAAGAAATAGTGAGGCTGAAAGGAACAGACTGAAACACATAGATAGAGAAGAGAAAGAGAGAGACTTGGACCAACCTCTGGCTGCTTACCTCTCGCCACTGCCTTGGCTGACTGTGTGAGACACTGGATGCAGCCCGACAAGTGATGCCTCACACCCTCTGGAGCAGCACATAGTCAGGACTTTCTTCAGCTTTCTCTATCTATATTTCCCCCTCTCCGTGTTAAAATGATGAGGAGAGACCGTCTCTTCTTGGCTGCGACCCTCACAGCCATCTTCTCCGCTGACCTCTACTTTATCCTCCTGCCAAAGCTGCGGAGCGTGGGGCAAGGATCGGGACACTTTTGCTCATGCGGCCCCAGAAATCTAACCCTTCCCAGGCACGGGGGTCTCGCCACCCCCCAACTCTACAACTGGACTTCGGTGCCGCCCCTGGATGGCACCACATCTGAACCCACAGATGGGGGCTCAAAGCTGGGGAGGCTGTTTGCTCACCCTCTGTACAACATCCAGACTCCGGTGCTGGGGCCGGAGGAGAGGCTGCTGCAGGGGGAGCAGCTGATGGAGTACTACAGGAGGAAGGTGTCACGCTGGGAAAGGTCAGTTACTTGTGTAGTTTGTCAAGATTTTAAAGATCACATATAGATGTTGCTTATTTTGCCCACAGTGCAGTTGGTTTTGTGATGGCCTGACAACTAACTAAATGGGACTTTTTCACGTGTTACTCAACTTTATTGTGAAAGAAGAGAAAAAGATTTCACTGTGTTGTGAAGCACGTGTTTGGGCTTGACTGTGGTAGAGGGGGCAGGGTTCACTGACATTACGGCCAAACCCTCAGCAGATGCACACAAACACACATCCACGCACATAAACACACTTGAACAGCATTTGTTCACAATAACAGACATACACCCACAGACAGACGTCAGATTGTGTAGACACTTCTGTGCGTCATGAAAGCTGGTGGCAGAAAACCCTCACAAACATGTCATTGCGAGCGCTCGCCTCTGCAATGCTCTTTTTAAGGTAAACAGGGATTTAAAGCTGCTAAAGCCCATCATAATCTGTGGGAGCCGTAGCTGTCTTGGCTCACGAGGCTGTCTATCCTGACACAGTGCACTCCCTCTGAGAGATACAGATTTTGGGCTCTTACAGTGGAAAATCAGAAGAAATATGAGCAATGGATCTCCTCTCAGCTGCTTTGAAAAAAAAAGACTAAACAAACACAATGGATAGCCCAAAGCCTTGTTTATATCTTGCAGCCGCATCTTAACACTGCAAACACACATAGAAGAGCTTTTTGACAAGGGCTTCTCAAATGACAACTGGTTTTATTTGCGTGCTTACTTGCATGCTTCCTGGCAAACGTTGCACCACTGAAACACTCTCCATTTCCTCTTTGTTTCTCCTGTTTGATTCAACACTGTGGTCTGTGGTCTGCACTTATCCCTTGTCCTGATTACCCTGATCTGTCACTTCAGCTCGCTGGGCGACTGATGGCTCAGTAGGATGAGCGATGAACAAATCCTATTTATATTCCTTTGCTTTATTATCTCTGGGCTTTATCCAGCCTGTGATGGAGTTTGTTTGGGTTTGGTAGATGACGGTCCCACTCAGTGCGGTCAGCGCTGGCGATGTGGGGCCCAATTCACAGGAGATTTTTTGGGGGTCTGGTTCAGGCTTCAATTACAGCAGAGAGGAGAGGATGCTTTTGGAATTCACATTTGTGTTACAAATGCTTTTAAAAACAATAAAGAGCCCATTAGATAACTAATAAAATTCTATATGTAAATGAAAATTGGGCTACAGGGGGAAATGGGCAAATAAATGTATAAAACAGAGTGTGCGTAATGAATTCAATAGATGTCTGTACTAAACACATTGTAAGACCTGCTGTGAAGAAAACCTGTTGAATGCACTTTACCACACAGATTTCTGGCATCAAGTACCGTTCCAAATCTGTGGTCTTTCCAAAAATAAAATACTGCCTACACAAAATGTTGCAAGAAGTGATTTTAATTTGCCTGCCTGTAATTCCCAAGCAGAGGGTGTTTTTTTAAAGCTTGCCAATCCAGGTTTTGCAAGAGCCCTGGTCTCTTTCATTCGGCTGCCTCACAGTTGTTTATGTAACATGGCATTCACATCCTCTCTACAGCAAGAAAATGTGTGATTGCACTTGTACTCTGTCCGGACTGTTTTGTTAAAGTTGACCTCTGTACGGCTTCTCACTCCTCAGACATATGAAACTCTACAGTGAGGCAGCGGCCCTGTCCAACATCACTGTGAACGAACATGAAGTGACCTTTGACCCCGACGCCAGCTGGCTGAAGTTCCACCTGGGAATAAGCCGCTACGCTCTGTACTCCCGCGATGACCCCGCTATCCCACAACTACTCAAGGAGATGCAGAGCATGACAGTCGTCAGCGCAGGTGATGGATGGATGGATGGATGGGATTTAAAACATCTTTATGTGAAATGAATTGTAATCACATACATTTGGATTAAAAACAAACGGTTGCCACCCAGAAGGCTTTGTCACATATTGTCACTATTTGTACCACTGTATCTCAAGTCAAAATTAAGACCACATTTCTTATAAATATATAAATATATATATAGCTTTTTGCCATATGAAATGATGTGAATCTGTAAAGTTTCAGAGCTTTATTCTTGCTTTGTGCCATTCAACAATATCCCTTTGTGCCATAAAGTAAAAGAGTAGTTTTCTGACTTAGTGGACATCTTGCTGGATTGTAGAGACTGAATATGTGTCTAAATTCTTCTGGTGGTGAATTATTGTTACAATGCTATAGCGCCTTTTTGATCAATGTGTGCTAAATTATGAGCTAACAAACCGTTATCTCTTACAGATTACACTCAAGATGAGAAGGCCCTTAAAGGAGCATGTGATTGTACCCAAGGTATGGTCAGTTTATCACTGAATTAAATTAGGCTTCGATGGTTTTGATGTTCCTTGTCTCATGTCTCATGCTGTGTAGCTCTATATTTTGTGTACAACGTGTAACAACATGATTGTTAGATCTCTGACTAGTCCCTTTGTCTCCCTCTTTTTGTTTCCCATCTTTTCTGCTGTGCTTGGCGGCACCATCAGAGACAAACACACTGCTGCCTTTGTGATGGCAAGGATTTTGTTTTCATTTGGCACTAAAATTCAGATTTTTCTGTCTGTGTAAGACACTTGCTCTGGGGCAAAAAAAACAGGCATTCGTTCATGTTCAAAGAGCAAAACTCTTAATTAAATGTTTGATGTCTGCATGCTCTGAGGGAAGCCAACATTTCCAGGCTTCAGCCTACACACCAGCCACTACCTATGCTGTCATCTCCTACTGTACCTCTGAACACCACGCAAGCCAAAGCTGCAAATGTATGGATGGATAATTGAAAAAGTATTTTTTTAATAGATGTTACTGTTGCAAGAAATTAGCATATGATATGGTGGATGAAATAATGATGCAGCTAGCTGCTGGCAAAGTATAAGTAATAAGGCGTTCATATAATGAATATAAATGCATGTGTAAAGGCTGTACTATACTTTTTCAAGCAGAAATATGAACATAAAAGCAGATTTGGGTGGCAAAAAGAGCTATATTATTCAGTATTTCAGCAAGAATATTTTTTATTGTATGTCCTCTCTGTGGCTCCTCAGCACAGTGAAGTGGCTGACCACGCAAACATCATTTACTGCCAAGAAGAAATGCAACAAAACAATCTGTCCCGCCGGTTTAAATTTAACCTTAAAAGACTTTCTCATTATTTCAGTAACCGAAGAGCGACAGTCTTCGTCGGCCATGAAGGCTATGCCAGTTTGGTCCTCTTTTCATTCATTTCCAGAAAAAAAGTAGAGATTGTAAACCTTTTTATGATTGTTAACTATTAATACTCAGGAGTTTCACAGAGTGCAGCAGGGGGAATGCGTGTGTGTGGTTAGTCTGGTGTACAGCTGTGACATAATATACAGCCAGACAGAGAGAGCAGAGCACAAGCTGTGTGACCAACCCCCCAATTACTTTATCACATGGAACAGGCAGATCTAGTTTGAACTGGCCCCTGGGGCATTAAGCTGAAAACCAAATACGACTCGTTAACAATGCTCAGTGTTTACTTAACACTTGCTAACATTCAAACCCAAAAGCAGACACAATGTAAAGTGGGAGTCAGTTTCTACATAACGTAAAGGAAATGTGTGATATAAAGTTGGTTGATCTCCACTACTGTGTACTCGACATGAGTGAGCATCTCATGTTTCTTTCTCTTTTGGACTCTCCTCTCTAGTTGTGAAGCCCAGTGGACACCACCTGAAACTGGCTCTGAAGATGCAAAACTTTGCTAAAGCCATGTTCAAACCAATGAGGTGTGACATGATAGTATGTGTACTGTTGATTTTATACTACAGACTATTTCACAGACAGCTTGATCACTGTGTACGTCTTGACTTAGTGTGTGTGTGTGTGTGTGTGTGTGTGTGTGTTCGTGTCAGGCAGCAGAGGGACGAGGAGACTCCAGAAGACGTCTTCTACTTTGTCGATTTCCAGAGGCACAATGCAGAGATTGCTGCCTTTCACCTGGACAGGTGCAGCCCTCCTGTTCACTCACAATGCTCTTTATCACTGAATTTGTTTTTTCCTGTTTTACTATCATCCCGTTTTACACTCTGTGTATTTTAAGTGGTCTCGCAGTGAATTTGTGCTTGAGTGGCGGCAGTGGTGCTTGGGGGTAATTTTAGTTTTTGCTGCACTGTCTGTCATTTTATTGCTCCAAGTTATGGTTCTGGTGCATACTGATGTGCTACAAATGTTTGTCTTTGGGCCCTTTATTTTAAATGCACAATCCGTGATGCGAATGTAAAACTAAAACGAGCAAGTAAAAATTAGTTAATAATGGTTTCCAATGATTGTAAGCAGCAGTGTAACATACTGGAGAGCTAGGGGCGGCTGTGGCTCAGGAGGTAGAGCGGGTTGGCTGTTAATCGGAAGGTAGGCAGTTCGATCCCTGGCTCCCCCTGGTTGCGTGTCGAAGTGTCCTTGGGCAAGATACTGAACCCCGATTTGCCCCTGGCGGCTATTCCGCCAGTGTATGAATGAGTGTGAATGTTAGTTTCCGTTTGAGCACTTAGGCTCAGTGTATGAATGTGTGTGACTGGTGAATGCAGATGTAGTGTAAAAGCGCTTTGAATGGTCAAAAAGACTAGAAAGGCGCTATACAAGTACGGAGCATTTACATTTACATTTAGTGGCATGGCTCTAGGGATGGCAATGTCAGTCTGTCAACCCACCACTTTGGTCCAGGCAGAAATATCTCTACAATTATTGAATAGACATTAAATTCTGTGCACACATTCATGGTCCCTGCAGGAAGAATGCTACTGACTTTGGTGATCTACTGACTTCTCCTCTAGCGTCACCATTAGCTTAACATTTGTGGTTTTGGATGAAATGTCTCAGCACTGATGTGTAAAAGTGCTATTAGAGTGGATGAAGGTTGTTCACATTTGTATGGTTAAAAAAAATCAGTGACATTACCAAACACATTCTAACTGATTGTGTCTTAGAGGAGCAATGATGAAATTAGTTTGTAATCTTAAAGAGATAGAGGCAACATTCATACCACTCATGAACTGAAACAAAATCCAGTCATTTTTAAAAAATCCTAAAAATGCTAAATTGTCTCAAACAAATAGATAAAACTAAGTCTCCCAGTGCCAAATTAAATACACCACCCAGCCCACACAAAGATTGCAACATGTTTGCCCAGCCCAGGATTTCCAAACTAGCATACAACACAAGCTATGGACAAACACAAGAACACACACACTTGTCTTTGTGTAATTGCACATTAGCTGATGTGAGGTGATTCAGTCTGAAACACAGTCATCACTTCACCACACCAGACAGAAAACAACAGGAGTGCCACGTCAACAACTCAAACAATCAATATAATTCTGAACAGTCATTCTTATACTGTATATTGATATATTTTATCTATTAGTCTTTACAATGTAAGAACACATGGTGACAGACAGATCACTTCTCCTCTCTCTCCTATTTGTTAATTTATAGCGGTGTGTTTTTAATCTGTAGCGGCATGTTGTCTCTCTCTGTTGTTGTGTCTGTGCTGGCTGCCAGGAGTCCATCATCATTATCACCAGCAATCAGCAGTTGGGGAATGCTGACGATATGAGAAACCGCCATTCAGCTTCACACAGTGATTGTTTGATTACTGTTTGTGAGACATGACAAAAATATGGCCTTCGGGGAGGTATAAGCTCTTGATAGTGTATATGAACGCAGCCAGCTAAATTACACGCCGAGACTGTCAATATGACACGTCATTGATAAGGATCAGTGAAAATTAGCCGTGGGCTCCTGTGAAATGAGGTATGGAGGCAGAGATAAAGACACCCTCATCTTCAGATAGTTCACATTATGTGTATTTATGTAGGAATGAACTGTGCGAAATTCCTTACAAAAGAAACCGAGATAGGTTATTTCTTTAGGGGTTTTCTTCTGAATCTCATCGACCTATTTGTTAGGATCCTGGATTTCCGGAGAGTCCCGCCGGTGGCTGGCAGGCTGGTGAACCTCACAGGAGAAGTCCTCCAAGTCACACACAACGAAGACCTACGAGCCGTTTTCTTCACCTCACCAGGTAAAGAGCCAGCAGGCCTCTTTTAAAGGAATAGTTTGACATTTTGGGAAATACACTAATTCACTTTTTTTGCAAAGTTAGATTCATACCACTATTATGTCTGTACACTATGTATGGAGCAGTCAGTTAGCTTAGAGTTAGCTTATCTTAGCATAATGACTGTTTTTTGTATGCATTAAACAAACAAAATATGAAAACCGGCTAAACTAAGATAACCACGAACGGAAAGACATGAGAGTGGTATCAATCTTCTCCCTTAACTCTTGGCAAGAAAGTGGATAAGAAAAGTTTCCAAAATGTCCAACTATTTGCTTCATGCATCCAGCAGCTTGTGTCACTTGTTTGGGTTCATAGAGTTTTTTTCTGAGAATCTTCGAGAAGTTTTGAAGTTCCAGTATTTGTTTAATGAAGCTTGGATATTTTGTGCCGTTTTCCCTTTATTTTTATTGTATTTAACTGTTCTAAGTTGTTTTTAAGACCATGTTCAGCAGCGTAGTGACATGTTTCATTTATATCATGCCAATACCAGATATTTAGTAACACTTACTAACATCTACTTTACAAACAGGGCATATCTAAGCCTGTCTGTGAGGTATTTTGTTTGTGGTTTGATGTTTTTCTGGCTGGTGACACAGCATGCAGTTGGAGGGAAAGGGACAGAGCTGATCAAAAAGCATGTAACCGTATGTGGGCAGGAAACTGATTTTGTATTTCACCATTTTGCTCTGCTTCTCAACAGCAAATAACACATGTTTCTTCGCCAAGTGCCTGTATGTGTGTAAGACGGAATACGCCGTGTGCGGGAGCCCCGACCTGCTGGAGGGCTCCCTGTCTGCCTACCTGCCCGGCCTCAGCATCGCTCCCCGCATCTCCATCCCCAACCCCTGGATACGCTCCTACACCTTCACTGGACGAGAAGAGTAAGACCTCCTTACACGCAGTACTTGATAAACTGTTGTCTTGTTTGGCTCAATGGGAAGATTGTGGTATATTTTACTTTTACTGACTATAATCCAACTGCGGTTGAGACATTTGGTGGCCTCCAGTCAGATTCCAGTGTTTTTCAAAAAGACCAGATTTCCCATAAATCCTGTCGATGCTGAATCAAATTGGATGTTTATCTCTTTGGTCAAAGGCTTTTCCAATTAAGGATAAAAGAGGTGGATTTTTTAATTTCACCCTTTCTTTGTTACACCATCCACTATTTCTGTAAACTGTGAAGTCAATTTGCACCAGACTTCCTGTTTGGTGCCATAAATCTGCTGAGCGGGTTTCCCATGAAATCCACTTCAGTGACCTACAATGTAAAATGCAGTATAGAGGCTGGTTACATTATTATAATAATATCTCACAATTGTAGGAATGTACATATGTATCCATTTAAAGGTGCAACGTGTAAGAATTTAAAGAGGTAGTATTATGCTTTTTAGCTTTTTCCCTCTCCTTTATTGAGTTATATACCTTTTTTGTGCATGTAATAGGTTTGCAAAGTGAAAAAGCCCAAAGTCCACCCAAATGGAGTTCCCATCTCCCACAGAAAAAAGCTCTGAACTGCTTGAAGACAGCTTGTTTGTACTCCAGCCTTTTCTTCTGCTTTGCTGTGACATCACAGCGCAATACTTGTCATAATGTTCGCCTAGCGACTAGTCCGACACGCCCTCATAAACACCGGTGGAAAAACACTGAGCTGCAGCACACGGTGACAAGACGTCCGCCTGCTGCCTCTCCTCTCCCGTTCAAACACTAGCTACGCTGCAGGCAGTCAATGGAAATGAAAAAGGTCTTACTGTGATGCAGAGACAGAGCACAGTTATAACTTTGTGAATGAAATATACTTTTGTTACAAATGAATAACTCTCCACTCTGAAACTCTTGCTCCAGTCCACGTTGCTAAGCTGGTAAGAGGAACATATACAGCTGAACCGAAGCCGTGTTTACCGGTTTCTCGCGACCTGCCCTACTCTGCTTCTGATTGGCTAGTAGTCCTTAACTAGGAATTGCGCATGTTCAAACCCCAACAAAGATTTTGTAAAAGCAAGATGCCTCACTCTGTAGCTAAAACGAAGCGTTCAACACTCAGGGTGAAAAGAGGAGCTGCAGCAATGTGCAAAAAAATATGGTGTTTTTTGTAATGTAAACCTCTTCTGGTACAACCCCTAAATAAAATTATGAACCTGAAAATTAGCATAATATGACCTCTTTAAGAAATTTAAGACTTTAAAACATTCCCTTAACTAGCTAATGGCAGTTAGCCGCAATTATTACCTGATATGTGATATGCTGCCCCCTATCTTTTTGGAGTATGAATTTGAGTCAAGGTGGAGAGTAGTCTGAATTCTTGCACATCGAACCTTTAAAGAATGCAGAAAATGGTTGTAAGGAAACGGAGGGGTCTGGTTAAAAACAGTTCCCGGATCACAACTGGTGAATGATGTCATTTATGTATTTATGTGTGTCTGTTTTTAAAGGTGGGAAGTGAATCCCTTCTTCTGTGACACCATAAAGCAGCTGTATCCCTATAACTCAGGCAACAGGCTCCTCAACATCATAGACATGTCCATCTTCGACTTCCTTACGAGTATTGTATACCACTACGTACTACTATCATCTATTATTGACATGAGCACTAGAACTTTCACTGTCTGTAATTGTTCTATATATTTCTGTAACATTTTTTTCCCTATGTTACAGGCAACATGGACAGGCATCACTATGAGATTTTTACCAAATTTGGGGATGAAGGCTTCCTCCTCCACTTGGACAATGCCCGAGGGTGAGACAAAAACATCACAGAACACATATTATTACTGTGAAATGATGCTTTGTAGTTTCATTTCCTTGTCACATTCTTGTGCTCAGGTTTGGGAAGCACTCTCAAGATGAGATTTCCATTCTGGCTCCGCTATCTCAGTGCTGCATGTAAGATCGTTTGTGGATTTATAATGGAGATCAAATGTCATTTTTAAAGAAACAAAGAAGTTTTGCGAGGAAAATGAACCGCTTTTCTCTTCCTCCTCAGGATAAAGCGCTCCACTCTGTTGCGGCTCCAGCTCCTGGCCCAACCTGAGTTCAGGCTGAGCGATGTGATGAGGGAGTCCCTGGAGGGAGACCCCTTACAGCCGATCCTTACGGACCCCCACCTCTTAGCACTGGACCGTAGGTTACAGAAGGTCCTCCGAGTGGTCCAGCGCTGCGTCCGGCGGCTGGGTGAGGACGAGGTGATCACTAAGGACTTTGTCAAATCATCAGCGAAACCTCAGACTGCCACAGAGACGAAACAGGTCAGGTAACAGAGGAAACAAGGGTCCTGGTTCCTCCTCATTGCTGCTCTTTGTATCGCAGAGGACTTCATGATGAAGCACAGTCAAATCGTGAGCAAATAAGGCTCAGACAGTTTAAGAAGAAGCCATAAATGGACACACTGTGAAATCTTCAGAGCAGCTTGTCAGAGACAGAAGTAATTGCTTTGTGGAGGTTCAGAACTTGAATCACTGCAGGCATCAAATTCCCATCACAGAGAAAGCCATTACTTTTTATTTCCTTTTGTTTCTCTCATGGTCATAAATTCCCCCAAGGGTACATTTTATGCCCTTTCATAAAGTCATAAAATGGAAGTAAATTAAGACCTTTTAAGGAACAATTAAAGACCAATTTCACCTGGAAAATTAGCTGGGAGAGTAAAAACAAAGTAGCAACAGTAGAATATTTCACTGATACATGAGGCCATAGGCGCTCTCTCACTGTCACATTCAGCAATGGAATAATTATTTATATGAGAGCTGTGATGCACTGGATCAGTCAAATAAATGAATATATTGAATATTGTGGAAAGAAAGCTTTGTGTGTCCATTTGAAGTTATAATTATAAAATAAAGTCATTTTATGGGATGGCATAGTGCAAGCTTTCAAAATAAGTTGTCACCTGCAAGTAACAGAAGTGTGTGTGTGTGTGTGTGTGTGTGTGTGTGTGTGTGTGTGTGTGTGTGTGTGTGTGTCTTTGAGGAAAGTGCTACCTATTGAACAGCCTTTCAGTCTACTCCACCCCGTTTTTCCAGACTGGTAATCCTTCTGTCTCATCAGTGTTTAAACAGCTTTACGACAGCCGTGTCAACTAAAAACAGGCTGAGACAGAGAAACCTAAAGCAACTGAGAAATATGTGGTAACCACTGGTAATAATTCTTAACTAAGCCAACTTTTTGCTATTATAAATCTGTGAATGCGTTTTCCTCTGAACATGTCTGAGCTTTGGACTTCATTATTTTCTTTGTTGTCATCTGACAAACCCGATACGTTGCAGGTCTCAGTGTGATGTGATGTCAGACGAATAACCACAACTATTTTTAAGATCTTAAGAGTTTGTGAGTCATGCCAAATAAAGTCAGACATATGCCTGACATAGCAGGCAGGAAGGCTGACAAGCAGTATCATAAAATGTGCTCTCTACCCCAGGTAAATACCTTCATACCACAGCATGTATACAGTATAACTCCATTAAAACCTAGCAGCAGGAATATTTTAACTCCTGTGGAAAATGAAGAATGACTAGGATTCACTAATGATTAGGATGTTAAGGAACAGACTGAACCTTTCCCAACTCCAACTAATTAACAGCAACAATATTAAAGCAGTAAATGTTGGTGCTTCCCAATGCCAAGTGCAATTGTTCATAATGAAGTTTTTGCTCATTATTTGAAAATATCACTGCATGGAAAAATGACCTAAGTGGTTTAAAGTCATAAAAATCCTCTTAAAAGGAAAAAACAGAGTGATATCATGTATTATTAACCAAACAGAGCATGTTTAAAAATAATGAGAGGAGGAATAAGCAAAGGTAAACATTTACAGTTTAAAATAAAACAGGACTATTAATATATGTTTTGGTGCAGGACTAAATACCAATTATCATGAGGGAACATGTCTCCCCCTGGTGGACAGATCACAGCCACTTTACACCCTCTTTACATATTAGTGACAATGTCTTCAAAATACATTCCACATCATGTAAACTAGTTAGTTAGAGTAAATGCCCAGTTTCAGTACAGTAAGTCTTAAAAAAAAGAAAGGACAAAACCGGAGACAAAGCTGAATCATTTTTACTTTTTATTGCTTAAACTGCCATCTGGAACAATCTATACCAAAAGGATAAACATCTTTGCACATACAGGAGGTCAAACTGAATACAGGGTAGAATAGAAAAAGAATGGTCCTCTGATCGCCTGCAGTTCTCTGCACTGCAGGCCTAACAAACTCACTGAAGGTCGGGCTAGCAGGAGTGACTGACTACTACTGTAAGCCCAGGTTAGGTAAGCTAAGGCAAACCGGGACGATTGCAGTGTGGTTTAAAAACATTTTGGACTAAAACCGATGATGCCGCTATTTACATGAAAACAATATTTTTGACGAAGGCGAGTCAAACCTTCGCCCCTAACGGAGTCATTTCCTGTGAATCAGAACAAACAGGATGTGCTGTCAATGGACACAAATCCACATGTAACCAAATCCACGAGGATGACCTCAGGGTTAGGGGGGACCAGATGAAGATGATCAAGTAAACAGTAAAGAAAAATACACTCATGTCCATTGACAAAAACTCTTCTCACTAACCTGACTACCCTGCAATCGGCACTAAAGTCAAATCTTTTGGGACATACAAACATTCGCCTTGATTCCAAGCAAGTGCTCTGAATGAGATAGAATTGAAACGGACATGTGACTGGTTCTATGTCATTTCTGGTAACAGACAAGTGAGGCAGGAATGAAGAGTTAAGCCTATAATCCAGAAGTCAACATTGTATGATTTGGTAAAGATCTTTAAAAAATAAAAACAAAATAAAAGACAGACTAAACATTTTATGCCATCTAAATAGTCATGAAGCAGTTAAGCTTGGGCGTAACAAACCAAATAATAATAATAAGATCCCGCTTCTGCACGCAGCCGCAGGCCGCGCTTTTTAATACACGCTTCCATTCATACCGGATCACTGGATGCCTAAAACATCATGCCAAATAAGCATAAAGAACAGATCACAAGCTACTCTGATGAAAATATAGCCACCTTTTCAACAGGCAATAAGCAATGACACTAGTTTTAAATAAATATCTGCTCACATTGCCTGTCAGCTCACCTGCGATGCTTTGATACATAAATACTTCCGATGTCCTGAAATCCGTAAACCATCTTGTTTTTTTTTTTCCAAGACTTCACTTCAATAAACCTTTAATTAGCCATTTGATCTATTTTTAAAAAGTTTTATCCCAAGACGTTTTACACAATACAATTACATACTGTTTTGTCAGTTGACAAGAAGAAGCATTTATTTACTTTGTGGCACTGGACACCTAAAATAGAATTTATGGAAAAATAAGTGTTTACAAAAGACAGTTAAACGTTTTGTTTGTTTTGTTTTTTTTAAGATCACCATCACTCCAAACCATAAGTTTATCATTTAGTCAATGATAATAATATAACTATGATCATTTTAACTATACTATGATAACATTTTGATTACAAACCATAGCAGAAGAGTGACCAAGTTATTTGGTATATACTAAAAAAATTGAATACTGAAATACACGTAATACTCTTGTTTTTTTTTTTTTCCTTTCTTTTTTTTTTTTTTTATTTCTTCCTCAGAGTAGTCAAGGCAGTTATTGTATGGTCGTTCTACCGATTACGAGGACAATAAGGGTTATAACTACTTCCTGTTTGGAGCTCCAAATAGTCAGGGAACAGAACACGCATGGCATTTCCAAGGCTATGCATCTTTGCGTTGTGACAGTTAGACATTTGGCACTAGCCTGGTAGCTGCACATTAAAATAAAAAACAAAAAACGTACGTTGTGCAAGCTGTCTAGAACTCAGCAAAACAGACTCATCCGTGTTTCATCATACCAATCAAAGGTAACCAAAAACAATAAGTAAGTACAACCATCATATAGCTGAAACCTAAAAATGTCTGACAAAGTTTGATGCAATCATATTCTTTCTGCCTTCTACAGTATTCTAGGTTCTGCTCTACGCTGTCTATATAATCAGGCTAACTGATGTCAAAAAGGAAGCTCTTTAACGGGGAAGAAGCAGTCCTCTCTTCACTTCAATCTACAACATAAATCCATAACAAATTCACCAAAAGCGCCATGTAAAGGTTGATTGTCCTGTCTCGTCAGTCGGAAACCCTAATGTCTTTCAGATCTCACAACAATCCAGCTTGGTGTTTAAGTCTAAAAAAAGAAAGTGTAACCAGCTAATACATATATAACATAGGTAACATGTGATGTAACTGTGCCTACAAGGTAGCGTACAGCAGCTGGTACAAGCGCTGGTGAATGGCTGAAAGTCACGTCTGCGTGACGGGTGGTTACAACAAAATGATCTCTGTGTGTAAAACAAAAGAAAACAAAAGGGAGGAAAGCAAACAGAAAAGAAGAAGAAAGTGACAAAAAGCAAATTGCATTGTGGACCCTGGGTCTAAAAGGAAAAAAAAATATAAAATAAAAAGAGGGAAAAGGGCGGAAGGAGAGGGAGGGAGGGCAGGGAGAGACGCACCCCTTCAGACAGACAGCGAGACGAAGCTGTTGTACTGTTGGATGTTACGTTTGAGAATGTCTGAACAGGGACCCAGGACGCGCTCGAAGCGGGGCCGGTCCAGCTTGACGCATTTCAGGGGGCCACGGGCGACCACGGTGGCGGCGCGGGGACGGTTCATCAGCAGAGCGATCTCACCTGGAGAACACACACACACACACAAAAACATACACACAGTTTAAAATCCTCAAAAAACTAAATTTGCAATTCATTAAAAAAAGAACGTCTTTGACAAACCCAACGTTTTTTTGTCTAGAACAAGAAACATATACACAGTGTATGACTCTGTCATAGTTATAATATATTCTTAGAATGTCATGAGTGCCACTACTGCATTATTTCCATTTTTTTTAACTTACAACAGTACCAAAAAATTATATGAATTAAATAAATTACATAAAAGATTGCTGTGACAATAATTTAGTTCTTACCAAAATAGTCAGATGGTCCTAACCTCCCCACTTCCACAAACTCCTCGTTCTCTGAGCGACGCTGCAACACGGCTGCAGAACCCTGAAAACACACACACACACACACACACACACACCTGTCATATTGTTGCATTTTACATTACATTTTGATTTTCTGTTGATCGACTAATCAATCAATTGACTAATCATTTCAGCTCAGGAACAAATATATGTTGAGGAGTGAGACAAGATTTTCACATCGCCACAAGAGGGCGTGTAAGGCTGGTTAACAAATTGGTTGAAATAGTTTAAAAGAGCCACAAAAGAAGATACAGTACTGTGCAAAGTTTTTAGGCAGGTGTGGAAAAAATGCTGTAGAGTAAGAATGCTTTCAAAAATAGACATGTTACTACATTATATTTATCAATTAACAAAAATGCAAAGTGAATGCACAGAAGAAAATCAAATCAATATTTTTTGTGGTCACTCAAGTTTTTTACTCTGCAGGTACGTTGGCCCAAACATCTTCTGCGGATGTAAGAGGCCTCACTTTCTTCTCTCTCTTCACGTAATCCCAGACAGACTTGATGTTGTTGAGATCAGGGCTCTGTGGGGGCAATACCATCACTTTCAGGTCTCCTTGTTCTTCTTCACACTGAAGATAGTTCTTAATGACTTTTGCTGAATGTTTGGTGTCGTTGTCATGCTGCAGAATACATTTGGGGCCAATCAGATGCCTCCCTGATGGTATTGCATGACGAATAAGTATCTGCCTGTACTTCTCAGCATTGAGGAGTCCATTATTTCTGACTAAATCACTAACTCTGTTTGCAGAAATGCAGCCTCAAACTTGCAATGAACCTCCTCCATGCTTCACTGTTGCCTGCAGACACTCATTCTTGTACCGCTCTCCAGCCCTTTGGTGAAGCCAAATATCTTCAAATTTTGACTCCTGGCTAGGATTTTTCTGCACCCCAGATCCTGTGTTTCTGTGCATAGTTGAGTCGCTTGGCCTTGTTTTCATGTCGGAGGTGGCTTTTTGGCTAACCCGACTTCTCCAGACAGTAGATAGGTGTACCAGTCCTGTTTTCTGCAGCTCTGAGCTGATGGCACTGCTGGACATCTTCCGACTGCGAAGGGCAAGATGTGTCTTTTATCTGCTGCTAGTGGTGCAACGGCTTGTAGTTGACCGTACGGACCCCATTTCTATTTGCATATTCAGTGGTGTAACAGGGACACTGGGATGCTTGTCAACATAGAAACAGATCATAGATTGTGATGTTTATTCCCGTTTCAGTAATATCTGCAGCTCCGCTGCAGCTACTGTCTCACAAGTGTTGATAGGCTCTTACTCATGATGCGTAACCTATCAGATAATGCCGTGGGCGAGACACTGAGTGAGATTACAGAGTAGCGAATACAGACAGACTACACGGCTACACTTGAGTTTTGTCATCCGTTGTACCACTATCCGCTGCAGTAAGTCTCCTTGGCCAACCACTGAGTCTACGGTCCACTACGTTGCCCGTTTCTTTGTGCTTCTTCAAAAGAGCTTGGACGCTCTATCTGGAAACCCCTGTCTGCCTTGTGTCTTGTTGCTGTGCTCAGTCTTGCCATGGTGTATGACTTTTGACAGTAAATTGTAGGGCTGGGAGATATGGCCAAAATTTTGTTATCATGATAAAAACATTTCATATCATTCGATACCGATAATTATCACGATATATGTCAAATCATTATTTCTTTAAAGTTTAAAGGCTGATTCTTGCTCCTTAGTGAAAATTGAAGAAACCAGATGGTTCATTGTGTGGTTAAACTTTTCTTTATAGTCAGAATGTGACAAACACTTGATGCCAAACAGTGGATCACTTAACAAATCTGAGGTAGAACATTCAAAACTATTGTGATAAAATCTTTTTCAGCAAATATTAATATATTAAATTAAAGGCTAATTTGTCCGTGATTTAAATGAATTAAACCAAATATTTATTGAGGATATATTGAACATTTATTATATTGAGGAAAATTATACTGCGATAATTATCATTATTGTTTTATTGCCCAGCCCTAGTAAATTGTGTTCTTCAATCTCACCTTGTTGGCTGAGTTTGGCTGTTTCTCACCCAGCTGTATTCCTCCTACAAAACGGTTTCTGTTTCAGTTAATGATTGTGTTTCAACCTAAATATTAAACTGGTGATCAACAGCACCTGTTTGGTATAATTGTTTAATCATACATAACTAGAAGAATTGATGCGGTTTTGAAGGCAAAGGTTGGTCACACCAAATACTGATTTGACTTAGATTTTTCTTCTGTTCAATCCCTTTGTATTTTGTTAATTGATAAATATAATTTATTAACATGTCTATTTTTGACACATTTCTCCAAACCTATGTATGTAACAACATTAAGTCACAAGTGGATCCAACACCTAAACTGATTAAATAATTATATATAATATATATAATAACCAGCAACATGAAAAAACTGAAACAAGTAACTTAGGACATCTCACAGTGTTTCAAACTAGTCCAGCTGCCGTTGATTTTAATCTAACTTGGAAAACATTGACCAGGATGGTTGAGAATTTAAAGGTGAATCTGGTATTTTGTGCGTGTCTGTGAGAGAAAGTTGGTGTGTACCTCTAAGATGATGAAGAATTCATCCCCAGGCTCTCCCTGCACTACAATCTTCTGTCCATCCTCAAACTGGACGGGCTCCAAGGCATCAGCGACTGTAAGACGCTCCCATTTGTCAAGAGACTCTGGGGGGGGGGGCAGAAGAGAGGATTCAGCTGAAATGACAAGTCACCCTAAAAAAAACTCTTTTGTTTTTAGGTGAGATATTTTTAAATGCTCTTTCAGGTTATTTCTCAGCACCAAACACAAGTAACGTGCTTCTCCTCTTCTATTTTTATGTGGATTTTTTTTTTTTTTAATGAACCCACCTAAAATGGACACTTTCCTGAGGAATTCCTCGTACATCTTCCTCTTTCTCAAAGTGCTTCCCTAAAGAGAAAAACATTTATAATAATTAATAATATTATCAATTGTGTAACTGCGTTAAAATGAAACTAAAGACATTGAGGGACTCGTTGCAGTCTTAGAAGTTCAATAAGAGAGATGCTGCATCTAGGCATTACATTAAAGACAAATATTTATTACAAGTGGTCTTTCTCTGCATTACAGTTAAACATTACTATAGTACTACGTTAGTCCTCACCATAAGTATTCTCCTGTAGCTGTCTCTGTCAATGCCCCACAGCTTCACATTGGTCTTGGCTCTAACTGTAGCTGCCCTTGGGGTGCCGTATATCAGGGCCAGCTCTCCAAAGCTGCCTCCTTCCCCGATGCTAGTCACCCATTCATTGTTCACATACACCTGTCAGATTAGTAGAGCAGAAGCCAAAGTGTTAAATTGTGATCAAAACACCCACTAAATTGTATTTTTATGTATATTAACACTGATTTCCAAAACTCTCTGACGAGGATCAGATACTCACATCCATCTCCCCTTGGTCAATAACATAGAAATTGTCACCTTCGTCACCTGGGTGCATCCAACAACACTATTAGCATCACACAAAGACATGCTAGGATTTAGATAAATGCTTGTTCGGCTAAACACTCAAAAGACTTAAGCCTACCCTGCAGAATGACTGTTTCCCCTGCGATGTAGGTGACTGGAAACATTGCATCAAATATGTCACTGGGAAGGAACAGATTTGTGAGTTGATTCGCCCAAAACACTTACACAATGATCAAAACTTTATTTATATCGACGTTTAAAAAAAGAAAAAAACACTCTTTAAAGATAGGTACCTCCTCTCATTGTCGTCCAGGTGTGAGAAGAGCACATTCTTTTCAATAGCTTTGGCCAAGGCTGCCATCGTCTTGTAGTCTTTTGGAATGACCTTAGAAAACAACACGTTACGTGTTAAGACGTTTTCACTCACTGAAGAGTTTCAAACAAAGTAAACTTTGCATAATGTTGATAGTATTAGGTTGTTGATGTAGATGTTAAGTGTTGCAACACTCTTTTAGGCTTGTCTACCTTTCTGACATATGAGGCTGCATCCTCCTCTGTGTAGACCTCTGCGCTGAAGGCTCCTCTCCGCCGGCGACCCTTTACCACAGGATTCATGGGGGGAGACACCTCCTCATCACGTGAGTCTGAACGGGAACTGCTGGCCTTTTGCTGGTTCTGAATCTGTTTGGCCTCCTCCTGGAAGGGAGGGAAGAGAGGGTGGAGTCAGCAGACTGTCAGCCAACATGGTTTATAGTTGCTGCAGTTCATAGGTTATTTTTAAAAGACTTTTTGTGCAATAACATGCTAGGCAAAGTACTTCACAAGATATACAGACACACATTTTTTTGCGATTTAAAACTAATTTTTACTCCTTGGCTTTTAATCCGGGATGAGCTGTATGTTGCTGTTTTGTTGGTGTTGTATTTTGTCTATTTCTTGACTCACGTCAATGTACAGCACTTTGGTCAACCCGGTTGTTTTTAAATGTGCTTTAGAAATAAAGTTGGATTGGACTGAATTGGAAGATGATTTAAAGGTTACTTTGAGCATCTGAAAAAGAAATCTGATAAATAAGAGGATGATAAACTATAAAAGACCAGATTGAAAGTCCAATCAAAAAAAGGAAGCTACCTATGAATGCATCTTTCTGGGTCTAGATAGCATGCAAGCAGCCGTTTCAGAAAAAAAATTCATTCATGGGTTACTGTGGAATTTCAGGCTATTGTATGCGCAGTTATATGTTTTAATTTAATTTAATGAATTTGAATGAAGTTTTACTAACTTTGCGTAACCGTTTCTTTTTTAACTGATAGTTATAGTAAATGTAGCATCCAGTTTTAAACATGGCTCCCGGAAAGCCTAATCCCATCTATACATATACACTTGAGAAGTCCAAATTCTTGGCTAAAAGCATGTGTATAATGTGCAGAAAGTTCTGCATGTACTGTTTTGTCCACTATGCACAGTTGCAGAGTGAACAAAGTAAAACACAGAAACAACTGAGAAGAGAAAATAATATAACTGCCATCATGCTAAATAGCTTGCTTTTAATGTTAGAAACAGTTTCTAGCTATAGTTATGTGTTTCTTAGACAGACTGCTGCTCTCAGACGCAATAATGAAAAAAACAAAAGTTAAAGTTATAGAAGCTTTTATACAAAACATGATTAACAAGCTTACTGATAACATCATAAACATACAAAATCAATGCCGTGCGTTGTGTCATAGATGTTTTTTTTGCCTGAGAAATAAAAAGGAAATCTAGTCTGACCAAGTGTAAATAAATACAGCTTGTTATGGCAAATATTAGCTGGCTTATGAGACAATAACAGCCTGGTGTAATATAATATTATACAATGCTCAGCTTTCACTGTATAATGATTTGCCACTGACCAATAAGGGCAACCAAAAAGCACACACACACACCAACCTTTTCCAGCCTCTCGAAGTACTCCCTGAGGAAGGCCATGGGCCTGTCTGGCCTGGAGGTGCACAGCTGGACAATGCAGTCCTTCAGCAGCTGTTGAATGTTATGTTTCTGCACATACTGCTCACACTCCCTCAGGCTCCGCTCCTCTTCGCTGCTCGTACTTCCAGAAGCCATGACCGCAACCGCAACCCTGCTCTGTGACCTCTAACCTTTGTGCTGGAGAAAGTGGAGAGTAACCGGTGAAAAAGTGGACATGTTTTCAGGTCATCACTGTACAACATGGATCCACTGGATCACCAGAGAGCAACACAGGGTGTCTGTGTGTGCAGTGATGAGAAATGGACAGACAGAAAATGTGAGAAAAATAGAACCAGAGTGAGAAGGCATGGGGGGGGGGGGGGGGGGGGGGGGGGGGGGGGGGGGGGGGCACTGTGGAGCTTCTAAGTGTTATGGGTGAAAACTGGTCATATGATGTGATCACACATATCTGACTACAGACAACAAACTGGGGAAGGCACACTGTCTGTCCTGGGTTTATTTACTCAAAACAATTTAACTTTTTTACCAGCCTGAATAAAGCCCTCTATCATAGAGAGAGAGAGAGAGAGAGAGAGAGAGAGTATCATACATTACACACAGCCTAATTTTAGACTAAACCTGAAATGAAGGCCAGAGAATCAATCCACTGTGTGACAGACCAAACCATAAAAGCAAATGCACTTACTTGGGGTTTCAAAATTTCAAGTCACAATACTGCTGTGGAGAAAAATAGCCTCACAGATCCCAGATCATGTGATCAGCCTCTGTGATAGAAGCTTCTTCGGATAACTCTGTGCTTGATCTAGCCTTGTAGTCTAAAACAGGAAGGCCTCTAAAGCCCTGCTGAAACCAAAATGTGCATTTTACATAAGTACTTGAGTAAACAAGTGGAGCAAGCAGACCGATCCATCCTGTCCTTGCAAGTGTATCATGCATGTGCATCAGTATAATAGGATTCGAATCATTTCTAATCTGACAAGGCGCAGGGGAGATTACTAGCCATGTTATCAAAGATGATATTGGCACAGCCTTTATGCAACCAGCTACACTCATGATGGAAACATGGCAGGCTTGTTTTAATCTAAACCTACCACAGGAATAACTAATTGATAGTGATAAATGATACTGTTTTCAGACCAGGTGGTATAAATTAAGAGCAAATGCTACAGACAAGACCCAACAACAGGGATCTTCTGCCTTACATTACTAGTAAGTCTTACTTGGATTGAAATATCTATGCTAGTGAAAGTACAATTAACGTGCTAATTCACTAATTCAGTTTCTGAGCTGCAGCACCACCTCTGCTGTCTACTAAGAAACGGGCTGTCAATTGAATTACAGAAAACACTGCGATTCACAAATGACCTTGCTGAACAAGTGACAGCGGAGTATGCTAGAGGATACATGATAATAACGCATCTATTGGTCTGCAAACTAAGTAAATGCTACCGCCTGTTAGAGACACTGTGAAGCAAATGCCCTGTCTGTAACGTTATCACCGTCTAGGTCAGGAAGGCTTCATGAGGAGGCTGACGGCTGCAGCCAAGTAGCTAACAGCAAGCACAATTAATGATGACACACTCCCTGCCCTAAACTATAATAATCTGTATACACAAATACAAATGAATAAAAAACGTGTTATAATTTGGCTCGAATATCCTTGGCCTAGGTTTTGTTAGAGAATGTATCTAGTGTGATGCCTAGCTGGCTAACGCTAGCTCCGTGCAAAGGCAAAGCTCTCCTCCAATGACGCCATCTTGAGTTCTATCATAAACAAACGAGAGACGGAGGAAACAAATATCACCTATCCAGAGGTCACATGATCCATGGACTGAAAAAACGCACATACTCACAAGAAACTGTGAATTCCTGCCGAGCCCTTCGATAGCGACTCGGGATGGATAATATTTCTCAAAGCGCACCGTTACCAGATCCTCCTCGCTTCGATTTTTTCCCGAGCCCTGGACCGCTGCCCCACCGGATACGGCTGAGAACCAATCAACAGCCGTCAGTGACGTCAATTCTCCTCGTTCTGACATGTGAGCCCGTAACCCCTGGCAACCTTAAAGGAGACCGCACGGAAACCGTGACGTCAAGGAAATAGTTTAGAAATGAAAAAAATCGATTGCTATCTGATTAACAATTTGCATGATAACAGTAAATCTCTCTGTGTCTTTAATTAGAGATGCGCAAACACCGCAGCGTGCAAGCAGTCGATTTCCAACATGAGGGTATTTTCAGAGACATTGGGGGACAGATAAGTCAGGAGTGGGCTCCCCAGACAAATCAATTCTCATAGGAACATTAAGGAATGGTGCAGAGGTCTCTCTTTTCTCAGCAGGCAGCCGGACATTTAAATAATGTGTCAAAGTGATCACAATATAATGTGCAGAACAGTAAACAGTAAACATTAACTTATATTAATAATGTAAGTTTGCATAAAAGCACTCATATCACAATGTAAAAATACTAAACTACATGTATAACTCCTGCACTCAGAATGTTACTTAGCCTACGTACAAGTATAGAGGGGTTATCAGCAAAATGTAGCCTACTTAAACTAGGCTTATAATCGAGAAAAATAAAAATATGGCTCTTGTGAGATTTATATTATATATAACGTTATAACGTATGAATAAATATAACATAACTGGACACATACAAGTTGTCCCAAGCCTATTTATTGTTTTTAGCCAAATAAATATATTACATGTTAGGGGGAGGGGGATCAACATCTGCATTTAGGTTTAACAATGCAAGCTGCGTAGATCTAAACGTACAAAATATATAACTATAACACATTTACGTAAACGTAAGCTAACATAATATTCTCATATGCAAATGTAAAAAATAAACAATAGCAGTGTTTAGCAGTTCAACATCTCTGCTGCACGGACGTGTAGCATGCATGATCCGTCTTTTATCCAATGAAATCATCAAAACAATTCCTCGTGACAAGACAGAAAGTGCAATTGGCCAATTAAACGTTTTTTCACCAATATAGGCGGCTCTTATTTGATTGACAACTATGTTGTCAAATCAATAAGAGGATTTTAACAACTCGACCAATAGAAACGCCGAAGAGGAAGGTTTGACATGTTTCCGCCAGCCAATCGTGATGCACCTCTGAGTGACGCATCCACCCATCAGCTGTTTTTGTTTTGCTGTGTGAATATTGGAAGTTAATAACATGGTAACAACAGTGTCGACTGAGCGAAGTGAAAGGGCACAGTAAGGAGGTATTATAGTCGATCTTTTCTCCTGTTCAGGTTGTATAGTTCACGCGGTGAGTACTGTGTGCCATCTGAGCCCGCCCGGATATTCCTCTCCCTGAAGAGTGTGAGCGTGGCGCTTGGAGTCGGGGAGCGGAGGAGGGGAAGCGGGTTCCGGTTGGGATCGACCCGAGCCCAAGGCCTCCGACCTCGGCCGGCGAGAGAAGAGGGAATTTGGCTGCTCGGATGGAGTCCCAGGACGTACCGGACGGCCCCGCGGTGCACCGAGGCTTCATCTGTGCCTCGTTTAACCAGGACACCACGTAAGCGACCCGCGGACTGGGGCCCAGCATGAACTCAATCTCCTTGATGCACCTGACTGTTGCATAATTGTTTTCAGTCGCATTTACATATACTCTGGTTTATTTAATGTCACTTCGTTATAGCTGCAACAACCAAGCAGTTTTGTGCGTTCTGTAAGCGTCTGTATGCCTCATTAAAACTTCTAGATTAGTCTCTACCAGCTGAAAGTGAAGTAGGCCACTGTGTTAATCTCCAAGGCCTGTTGCACATTAAACTAATAACCAAACTTCTGGCTGTTGAGTAACAAGACACACCTTAATACATCTGATTGAAAACAGGCCTATTGTGTAGTGTCTCATTCAAGTTTCCTGCTTACCTCGTCCTTGATTTGTGACACCATACATTATTCCATTTTAATACTAAACATTTACCATTACGAGTAAACGTGGTATTATTGAAATCAGCTTTACAAGCAGGACCTTCCTGTGTCATTATTTGACACCCCAATAATTCTGACCACTCACACCTGTGCTGTAGGTGTCCAGTGTAACATGCTTTGAGATTATTAAAGGCTAAACTAGCAGACAACTCCAGGAGAACTCACTGACTTTTCAGTTACAGGTATTGCCCCCCTTACACAAACATCTCCCTGCATCTCTTGATTGTAAAACTAACCAGGTGGCCAAACAGTCAACTGGGCCTTCTTATCTCTTTGTCATCCTGTTTGTTTCAACTTCAGCCATGATAAAGTGAGCTTCTTTGGGGGGCAGTTAACAGATGTGAATGGAAGCTGCGTTATGGCTGTGTTGTCTAAACAAGATATGATAGTCTGGAAGATATCATGTCATGTATATGGCTACCAAGCATTTCCTGGAAATTTTACTTGATGGAAACTAAAAATCATAGAGCCATTTACTGTAGCATCCATTACATAGATTTCACCCCGTTTTACGCAGCACTATCCTACAGATTGTACATGTGTCTGTGCATGGATAATCCTATAATTTTCAATAGCAAGCGATTGCTTTTAACCAAATCCATTCACTAATCTGTAGTAATAATAAGCAAACAAAAAAGGTTTCTGGGATTATTTTACTGCAACAATAGTACTATGTGAATTAAAATGACAAAAACTATGTTGTAATGGTGTGTGCGTGTTTTTTCTATGTGACTGGATTGCATGTGGAATTGTTTCAGGATAATTTTTTTGGATCACTGTTATTGAAAATGTAACTATAGTTTTATTAAAGAATCTTTAACCTTGTAACAATGGCGGATGTAGCTGGTAAAATGTTTTGTGTTTATGCTGTTATTGTAGCTCTCTGTCAGTGGGCACCAAGACTGGCTACCGGCTCTTCTCAGTCACTGCTGTGGACAAACTAGACTGCATCCATGAGGGAGGTAAGAGGGACGGCACACTTTACAGTTGTCTTAAAGAGTTCAAGTATGTAATGTCCCATGACACATGATTCATGTTTGTCTTATAATTCATTCATTATTTGTCCACATGCATACACTAAGTACACTGTGACACACCAGCATCCCCTCCCTAAGGTGACATAAGTACAATGTGATAGGAGTCTACACAGGATTATGTGAGCTGTGGTCATACAACAGTTCAGAGATGCCGCACATGTTGCTCTGCTGCGGGTAAACACAGGAACACCCAATTTTCTGATCCTCAACAGCAACAACGAAAGAGAAAGTTTTGAGTCAGTTTGAGGAAGTTCAAGCTCAATAAAGTTCTTTATGTCTGACAGTTTCTCTGATAGCAGTAAGTGCAGGAGATGATGCTGTATTTGCCTTTATGAATATACTGTATGAGCTTATGTTGAAGCCTCCGATGCTTTTCTGAGTGAAAGCATGCATCCAAGGTCTTTCTGTCCGTTTCCCCAGTAGAGTGTCCAGATGTGTATATAGTGGAGCGACTTTTCTCCAGCAGTCTGGTGGTGGTGGTCAGTCTGTCCATGCCACGGCGCATGAACGTCTACCACTTCAAGAAAGGAACAGAGATTTGTAACTACAGCTACTCCAACAACATTCTCTCCGTCAGGCTCAACAGACAGGTAAGACCAGGAATTAGATATTTCCATAACCTGTAATAGGTCGAAGTTGGTGCTTCTGGTTTGTGCAAATATATATATATGTTTGTGTTTGTGTGTGTGTATATACATAAAGAGAGAGAGAGAGAGAGAGAGTGAGTTATGGTGATCTCACTGTCACTTATTGTGTTACTGTTACCTCAGCGGCTGGTGGTGTGCCTGGAGGAGTCGATCTACATCCACAATATCAAAGACATGAAACTACTCAAGACTCTGCTCAACACACCGACCAACCTCTCAGGTAAACTCAAGCTGTTATTGGGACACCTACAGTATATATAGACCATATAAACACAGTGTACATTAATTCCTATAGACTCATGAGCAGAATTATAAATTATGTCACTTTAAGCAATACTATGTAACTTTTGCTAAATAGAGGCCACTATGGCCGCAAGTGACATTTACAGGTATGTGCTATTACACATAGTGTAGCAGTAACACAAACAGAGTGGAGTCATAAAGTCAGCAAAGCTACTGGTCGTACCAGACCAAGAAAGGCTGTAGTTCAGATTTGAAAAGTGTGTGTTTTATTTCTTATGAACTCAACTTTCCATTTTAAAGATGAAGAATGTCGTATTTCTGTACAAAGTGCTGCTTTAAAGCTACTTGCCAGGCTGCACAGTACTAATGTAGTCTGACACAGTGAGAAAATGTCACTGTGTTGAACACAGAGCAAAACATGCATTGTTTGTTTGATTTTGGAGTTTTCATTGGTCCAGCAGGACGATACTAGGCAAATAATAGACCCGGACAGATAGTGTATATGTAGCTCTAGTGTTAAGCAACTGGCAAGACTGATCCACTAGGTGTCTTAAAGAAAAAAGACAAGAAAAGGAGAAAAAGAATACAGGAAACTAAATGAGCTAAATCTATTCTGTAATCCCTTGTAGGTCTTTGCGCTCTCTCTGTCAACCACAGTAACTCCTACCTGGCGTACCCTGGCAGCGCCACCATCGGAGAGATCACTGTCTACGATGCAAACAACCTGGTGAGGCCGCATTAAACTCTAACATAGCAGCAAAGGAAAATTTGCACCTGTTGTCATGTCTCAGGTCCCATGGGAACAAGCAGCTCAGTGTCATTAGTAAGCACTTGTTTGCCCCTTTAGAGCACTCTGACGCTGATCCAAGCCCATGACAGTCCCCTGGCAGCCCTCACCTTCAATGCCTCTGGCACCAAACTGGCCAGCGCTTCAGAGAAGGTGAGGACTTGATTCCTTTTTATCCCTCCTTCTCTTTTATCACAAACCAGCCTCTGTTTGACTCCTTTCTCCTCTACAGGGCACCGTCATCAGGGTGTTCAGCATTCCTGAAGGACAGAGACTGTTTGAATTCCGCCGAGGGATGAAAAGGTCATTAGTTATATCTTCATTTAGTTCAATCAGAAACCATTAGCAAGCAAGCTGAGGGCAGACAGTGGACAAGATGAATCATGGTGGTTGTACGCCAGAGATTAAACAAAGGGCTCGTGACCAAAAGGTTAGCAGTTCAAATGATCCTCCTGTTACTCAACTGTTAGTGTTGTAGGTGAGTAAGACACTGCACTCCTGTTGCTCAGTCACAGATGGCAGTTGTGGATGCACTGTGTGGCCTCCAGTGTCACTAACAGAGTATCAGTGATTAAAACAGCAATGTGAGTAGCTGAATAGTGGAAACATTAGACAGACGCAATGGAGAGGCTGTTTTTACACACAACGTTTTAGCAGCGTTCAGGTTTAATTTAGAATCTTGGACAAAAGTCTACATTTTGGTCAAATTGTTTCTAAAGCATTAATTTAGTGTTGGAGTTTGAGATGCTTATATTTTTTGTTTTCAATAAAAAAGTACACTTAATCTTGACTGTTCTGTCCTTTTCTATCTGCGGGTTTCAGATATGTTAGCATCAGCTCATTGTCCTTCAGTGCAGATGCCCAGTTCCTGTGTGCTTCCAGCAACACTGAGACAGTCCATATCTTTAAACTGGAGCAGCACAGCCCCAGGTAAACACGCACACACACACACACACAGTTTGTTTCTACTGACTGAACCCATTAATGATTAAATTGACACAGTAAACCATGTTAGTGATGAGTGATTGTATGTATGTCTCACCTGTAGCTGTAGTTATTTTCTGTCAAAAGAAACTTTTTTTTATGCTTTCCTTTTGAGGATTAACATTACTTCACTAGCAAGGATCACGCCACAACAGTGTGTGATTTAGAGGTACATGCAAATGTGGAATGCATGGATTATGGAGGATGGATTAATGCATATAGAGGGGAAGGGTGATGGTGGAAGAAGGATGCCGTCTGATAGGCTGGTCTGAGAGGGTGTACAGAAGACCGGGCAGATCAGACTCATCTCGGAAGTATTTTCACCCGAGCTTATTTCAAGTACCCAGACGGAACCTAGATGAGACATGAGAGAGCTGTGCACCTGAATAAATAGGAAGGGATAATGGGATGAGGGAATGAAAGTCTGAGTGGAGCAGGGATAGGGGGATGAAGGGATGATGAGATGAAGGATTGAAGAGATGAGGGGAGCAGGGATGGGGGATGATAGGATGATGGGATGAGGAATGAATGGATGGGGGATGAAGGGATAAAGGAAGAGAGGATGGAGGGAATGGAGGATGAGTGGATGTGTGCAGGGATGAATGGATGAAGGGAAGGGCAAGGGAGGGTGGGTCAAGCAATTTGAAACAAGCGGGGCAGGCTGAGCAGAGCGGATATATGTAGCCTTGACAGGTGATTGGAGGTCTGGTTGAGGCGTGGCCCTGCTTCCGAACATCATATCACATTATATTAATTTGGCAGATGCTTTTGTCCAACTTACAATTTCTCTTATTAGAAGTGATTTCCCTGTTGTCATTTTGTCTTTCAGCACCCTCTGCTGTATTTACAGTACAGTATGATGTAAAGCAATTCAGTGGAAATTCAACTAAGTGGCTTACTACGTGAAATTCAGTCTCCAGAAATTTATCGATGTTGTTTGTACCATGCTGTTTCCTTCCAGTCAAGAGGAGGTGTCTCCTACATGGTCAGCATATGTGGGCAAAATGTTCACAGCAGCCAGCACCTACTTGCCCACCCAGGTGTCCGACATGATGCACCAGGACAGAGCCTTCGCCACCGTACGACTCAACATGTTCGGCCTGAAGAACATCTGCGCCCTGGCTACGTAAGGCAGAGCGAGACAGAGACAAGGCAGGGATGTTTTTTAAGAGGTGTATTTATGTGTAAGGTCATTCACATCTAGTGTATGTGTGTGTTTTTCTTTTGTCAGAATTCAGAAGCTCCCTCGCCTGCTGGTGGCGTCTTCAGACGGGTTTCTCTACATTTATAATGTGGATCCACAGGATGGAGGCGAGTGCGTCCTGGTCCAGAAGCACAGGTGTGTGTGTCTTAGTGTCTTAACAAAATGCTGTGTCAAAAAGGTACAATAATTTTGTTAAAATATTTATATTGAGCTGGGGAGAGATTTAGGGATTTTGAAGTACTTTTGGCACTACAACAAAATCATTGAGCTACAGCATTAAGCTGTAACAAATGCAACTGAAAGGTACCTGAACTGTCGGATATGTTTAACATGACAAGTAAACTGTACACAGCACAGAGGTGTTTACCTACTTGTCAAAGAAATGGTCCCTTATTATGCAGAAATTTGACGACTAAATGTCAATACAATGTTACACAGTTTCACTGAGGGGTCATTCACCTTTTTATGGAAATTTAATGTTAATTTTGAATAATTTATTAAATGTTCAATTAATTGACAATATGCGACACAAAGATTTAATTTTAACAAATAAGGCAAATCCATCTTAATTACAGATTGGACTCTTTTCTCAATGGTAATCTGTTTTGTCATTGAAAATTACGTTGTGACGACGGTGTATTTTTACATCAAAATCTTGCAGACCGAAGCTTTAAAATGTCACACTGTTTTATGCTTGTTTTATCACGAGTTGGGCGTTACGGTGCTGTTAAGTCTTTGTCTGCTCTGTTCGTGCAGGCTGTTCGACTTCAGTGAGGAGCAGGTGGAAGACAAGGAAGAGGAGAAACAGGAGGATGTCTCTCCCCAGCCAGCCAGCCAATCATATGCTGCCACTGTGGCTCTCTCTTCAACCCCGCCTTCCTCCACCACTCTCATGGGTACAGTATCATAAACTGATGAAAACCTTTCCAGGATTCAACACTGGCCTTCTTACCTGGTTACCTAAGAGTAACTTCTAAAACCCAACTACATTATTCTAGCTCTTATTGTGCATCTCCTGAGACCTCTAAAGTTAAAACACTTATGCAAATAATATTAGAAATACTTAAAACTAAAACCCTAAACAAAAGTGATCTTAACTCATTGTTAAAGTTATTTTAAGTATTTTCCTAGTTTTATCTCAGAATGTCTCGATTCTCATATCTGTCGGTAAATAAGCATCAATGCAGTACTTCTACTACACTAAACAAAGTTATAAGCGCAAGGCTTTTGTTTTTGCCCCCATTCATCATAAGCTAAACCCAAAGATCTAAGACTTTCTCTATGTACACAAAAGGCCTATTTCTCTCGCCTATTTCTTTACAAATCTGTCAAAATCTGTGTTAGTGAGCACTTCTCCTTTGCCGAGGTAATCCATCCACCTCACAGGTGTGGCGTATCAAGTAGAAAGCAATATTTAAAAATGTCTTCTTTCTAGGTAAACCAGTAGTAACAAAAACACTTTATTAAAGATGATCTTATAAACTTTGAAGAACCTAAAGCACATAATAAAGTCGGTTTTGTGAATCTAGTCTTGAGCCAACATCTAAGCTCTTAGAACAGAATTTTTCTTGCATATATGCAACATATGCAAGAAAAATTAAACACAGGGGTTCCCAGTTGTGGCAGCGTGGTGGTGCAGTGGTGAGCGCTGTCACCTCACCGCAAGCAAACCCCGGCATTTCTGTGTGTTTGCATGGTGTCCGCGTGGGTTCTCTCCAGGTTCCTCCTCCAAAAACATGGAGGCTAGGTTAATTGGTGTCTCCGAAATTGTCCTTAGGTGTAAGTGGTTGTCTATGTGTGGCTCTGCGATGCAACCTGCCCGATGTCAGCTGGGATTGGCTCCAGCCCCCTGCGACCCTGTACGCAGAATAAGCGGTTGACAATAGATGGTTCCCAGTGGAGGCAGATGAGGATTCAACAGCGTTTTTTCCTCGTCCCTTCTCTTCGCAGGTTACTCTGAGGATGGTGGAGCCCAGAAGGGCGAGGTCATCCCGGAGCACGAGTTCGCTGAGGGCCCCGTCTGTCTGGATGACGAGAATGAGTTTCCTCCAGTCGGCAACCAGAGTAACTGACTCCCCCACCCCACGAAACATCCGATCCCTGCATAACAATCAGACTCACTTGTTTCAAGCAGGGAAGGTGGACAAAAATATTCCTGTGTTGAGACATTGTGGCACCCCCACCCTTCCACACGTACCCCTGCTGGACTAGGGTCAATTCTTGCCAGAACGTTACGTCCTGGTGTTTCTGTATCCTGCGTCCTGCCACTCACTTTTGTAAAGAATAAAAAAAACACTAAAAAAGAGTGGATTGTCCACTCATCATTAAAAACACATTTTAAACTCTTTTCTTAGACATATTCAAAGACCGTCTAAGATTCCCACTGTTAACTCCCATATTATGCCATTAACAAACAGTGTTCATCTTCTTTTTTAATAATGACAACATAGTGAAGTTATTGTTGCACAATATTATCATGGAAGTGACCAGATGAGCATGCGGTTGGTCCAGCAGACTATTAATAAGCAGACTGAATATACCAAGGTAGTAGAGAAAACAGGCGGGCTTGGCCTGCAGCCATTGTAGAGTAACCAGTGGCCAGATTCACAAAATACCCTCTATAGAGAGATGCCAAGATGTCATGTAAAAGTTAATTTTAGCTGCGTCTACAGCCAAGTGAAACCAGACAATAATATGATGAAATAAGCAAAATCTCTTAAGATCATGTTTTCTGTCACTTACAAGACTTCTGAAAATCTATAATAGGGGCATTTCTGTTAGTCAGGCCTCAGGAATGGGCATTATGGGCATTAAACTTGTCACACCTCAGGAAAGGAGAGCAGTAGTTCACTCATGAAAGGAAAAGATGTTGTAAGTGTACACTATTTAAACTACGATACACGCAGTAAAGTATTACATGACTTGCAGATGCAGCTGTCATATTAATTAGGGTAGCAGTAGATGAGACTAAAAACCGGCGCAGTCTCAAATGTAACCTGATAATATATCTGGAAGCTCTGTGGGAGGAGCAGTCAACAGCTAAATGTGAAATACTTAATGGTGAGTTGTACGTGACACAGTTACAGGTCCTTGAATTTCAGTGATATCCTGAAGACCATTTTATTTACTCCATGATGCTGAAGACAGTATGTTAACATGTAAGTCATAGTCATTTTTACTTTGATGTATTAAATATTCTTTTGCAAAATGTTTGAAGTATTACACATCAACGCATAGGCTTCCCATGCGTAAATATATATTGAGGATTTTTACTGTGTGTATAATGTATATATAACATTTATATATAGTACTGTTGTAATAAGTAACATGGTAATACCATTTGATTTGCCAAAAGGTGGCACTGTTAGGACACCCCTATGCTGCATTGAGCTGTTCAATACTGGACATTTACACCAGAGATTCATTAAAGCTGAGAAGTGATTCAACCTCTGCTTGGAGTTTTGATTAAAAAAACAAAACATAATTTACATCTCTCATGTTTAAATCCTCTATTAAATCTCATCAAATACACAACAAAACAATAAAGCTAAGTTCTGCATATTTTAGCAGTTTGTTCCCTGAAACTTTAGTTATTTAACAAACTTTCAAAATGTTGAGTTACACTGCAACAAATTGATTCCTAAATTGTACCATGTCTGATAGATAAAATTTTCCCCAAACTATAAACCTCATAATACCAGCTGGCCAAAGTTCAGCTGCCTGCTTGTTTGCACATCTCCATCTGCACATTGAACCTCCCAAACAACACATTCTACAAACAAACAGCTGAGCACATCCAGAGATATTTGTCTCCACATCTGTTTGCTTCTCTTTCAGCCTGTTGTTTGAGTGTTAGTGTGTGATATTCCACCCTCAGCCCAGCGGGTGGCAGCGGCAAACAGCCTGTCTGGGGTCACAGCAGGGCGCTGCTGAGTCGTCTGTGCTGTAGTCTGCCGTGGCCACAGACTTGTCGGTGGCAATGTCCCATAATAACTCCTCCCTCATGCGGGCAATCCTCTCTGCTACCGCCTGGTATTCAGGTGCCTCGACTTCCAGGGGTTTTTCCTCAGCCTCGTCATGCTCCAGATCAAATATCAGCGGCGGATCATGGAGCTGCTGCCTTCCTGTTGCACCGCCACATGCCTCAGCTGCACCTGCAAAGGAAAGAAGACATGTGTATTTCTTATTAGCCTTTTTTCACAATTTTGCCTTGTCCACATTAAATGGATAAACTATTTTTCTTGACACAATTACATGAACTCAAAACATGTAACATTACAGCATAGATTATATTGTTATATGTAGTTCCTTTTTGTGAGTTGCCTAGTGTACCAAATGACAGAGCCAGCAAAAAAAGGGTTAAACAAATATGGATTTGCATGAAAACAGGCAAATTTATAGTACCAACAGCTACAGCTATTATTAAAGTTTGGAATGTGTCATTTTCTGATTGAGTAGTAACATGAACTGAATATCCTAACGCACTAAGAGTTATAGTACTATAAAAAAAAAAAACTTAGATATTTAAATGTATGCAGTGTGATGCTTCACTGTGAGATTTAAGCTGATATCACAATGCCTTTTAAGTTATATAGCTCATAAAATACATTGGCACAGACAGACAGGCATAGACTGACATAAAGCCGTGCATATCATCCACCATGGTGGCAGTGCATAACAAGCAGCATTGCAGACATGTCTTAATAAACATGTCATCACTGTTAGATAAGCAAGATTTGTCATTTTGCTGACATATGACCTGTACCTGTCATGTAGAAAGCTTTGTGTTTCCCTGTTCGAACTGTCTGCAGGTCACCAAACTTCCCTGCAGCACCACTGTTAGGGTGGAAGAGAAACTACAAAAAACAAGAGAAGAACTAATGTCTGCAACAAGACCCTAATGCACAACTGATAATACAAAGAAATGATCGATAGAAACCAAAGAAAGACTGACAACAAAAACCATTTAGTACCTCATGACCAGTCTGTTCACCATGGAGGAGGACATTTGTGGCATCACTGCCATCATAACGTCTGTCTGGGGGGGGAGTTACTCCTGCCAGGGACAAAAGGGTGGGGAAGATGTCCATACCACTGCAAGAGGGCATAAAAGAGGAGACATGATGTGTTCAGTTTGTGCTCTGCTAAGATAATGGTGTTTATGAAGAAACTTTAAAGTGGGAGCTAGATAAAATTGATAACCAGAAGAGAAAGACAAAGATGAAAGGAGAAGAAAATCTTACACAGTAGCATTTATTTCTATGTAACCAAGACTACGTCAGCATTGTCTACAGCTACACTAAGGGCTCTGAATCTGTGCTTTGAGCTAAATGCTAATGCCTGCACGCAAAATGCTCACAATGACAATGCTAGCATGCTGACGTTTAGCAGGTAAAATGTTTATCGTGTTCACCATCTTAGCATGCTAACGCTTGCTTATTAGCATGAAATACAAAACACAGCTGATGGAATTGTCAGATATTTTGTCATAAACCAATTATTATACAAATTTAAATTTTGACATGTTGATGGCACTACATGAGAACTCAGAGCATCACCAAAGTGATTACAATTTATCCTGAGAGGGGCGTCAATGGCTGTACCAAATTTCATGGAAATCCACCCAACAGTTGTTGAGACATTTCACTCAACGCCACATGCCAACCTCATGGTAGCGCTATAGAAAAAGTCAGGATTAACTGTCTGGAAGTCGAGTGACCATATTTTCACAAGTGCACTTTCAACACCATGAGAGCAACATTTTCATTGCCAGGTAACAAAGAATAAAAGCATCATGGAGCTCTTCAGGAAAGTCCGACTATCTGTTTGGCATGACACCTAACATACTGACAGGTACTGTTGATTAGTTAATTGTTTGACTAGTTAATACTGAATCCTACACACTGAGCCTATAAAGTCAACACAGGATCCATCAAAGTATTTAAGAAATTTGAAGCAGCCTAGTCTCTGCTTACTGGTAAAATTCTAGTACCTGACCAGGGCAGAGCTGGTTGTGTTTGCAGGGATCCTCCCAGGCCAATAAGCTACTGTTGGCACCCTGTGACCTCCCTCCCAGGTGGTCCGCTTTGCTGAGCCTCCACCTAACACGCAGGCAAAAGATGACTTCACGAAAATGTTGATTCATAGCAATAAAATGTACAGTAGCTCCAGCCACTACTTAATGAACACATCAATCCCTTTCATAAAGCATGCATGGAATGCGCACTTTTCATACCTCTGCTGGTCTGCCACTTTCCCATGAAAGGCCCTACCCTTCCTGCGTACTGGCACTTCTGTTCCCAAGGACCGTTGTCACCTAGACACAACACGCACACATAAGGCTGTGAGAAAGGCTTGTCTAGGGTAACAGTTATACTAGTAGTATAAAAAGACAGATGTGATCCACCCAGCTGACTAACCGGTGAACCAGATTAGAGTATTGTCTTTGTATGTGTCATCAGAAGCGCTCTTTACCGCCCCCACCAGGTCATCCATCTCTCGCAGGCTGGCGGTGTACACTTTGCCGTCATCTGGGCGACGGGCGGTGGCAGGAACATCTGGAGGGGCTAGGGGAACATGCATGTGAGCCAGTGCTATGTAGAGGAGGTAGGGCTGTCCTTGCTCCCTGCAAAGACAATTAATGAGGTGACACCATGTCAGACAACCTGTGCTGACCTGTGCTGTTCAATACTTGCTCACAAATGGATTTACGGTTAAGCAAAAAGACAGGACATGATTTTGATTAACATACAATCACATACTGGTTTCCAAACACACGTCACTATAATTTTCCCAACAGAGCAGATTTCTTTCAGACATTTTAACTTGTCATAGCAACATAAACACGGATGTAAATAATTACATCAATGTTTAGGTTTAACTACTTTTTGAAGTGTTTTGTTAAAGTTGGAAACAATCCTGTGTGGAAGTCATTGGGCATAAGTGTGCATAGAAGCACTTAAATCTTTCTTTGTAGGAATGTGGACTTTCCAACTCTCTGACATATCTGGAACACAGCATTAGTCACTTAAAATGACTTCACTGACTGAAAGCCTGCATACTAAGGTCTTGACAGCACCTGACTGATAACCGAAGGCATGCTTTTCACAGACAGCTGCAAACAGCAGGGTTTGCCGCCCTCCTCCTGTCCTTCCAACACTGACAAACACACACACACACACACACACACACACACACACACACACACACACACACACACACTTTCTGTATTGTACTACTATCAATAACATTTAGTTCATTTAGTTTGGACAAGTTGTTACATTGTTTTACAAACTAGATAAACACCACAAAAAGAAAACCAGGCCTAACAAAGATAGATTCCAGATAAGCTGATCTAGGGTTAAAACATGCAACTCATTTTCCCAGGCTCCAGGTCTTTTTGGTATCAACAATAATAAAAACCCTTTGAACTCCCCTATCGTCCAAAAACAATGAAAAACACTTGCACATGGGTGACATATTCCTATATCAAAGCAAATTACTTGTATATGTAAACCTACTTGGCGATGAAGCTGATTCTGATTCTGAACATGCTAAACATTGAGGACAGACATACTGGTGGTGAAACTTTGGCAATGCTCTGCTTTGTGGACCTCATTTTCCAGCCTGTGGGCACATGCATGCCTTTGAAAGGCAATGACCTACAGGTGGTTACAAATATTAGCACCCGCTGCTTACTTCTCTCCTCTCCTGTCTGTACAAGTATGTCCCCAGATGATAATCTCACATGATGGATCACTGCTCAGATCTCTCCACTGATAATGCACACTGGCAAAAACAAAACAAGACTCCAAGCAATAAATAAACCGAGAGGACTGACTGAGAGATCATAATGTAAAGAAACAGTAACAGACTCTCTTGACTGTAGTGCTGTATAAGGACATGGAGTATGATCTTAGCGTAGGGGACACAGCCTCCAGAATAAAGTCTACAAATGTCTGACTTGTCATGGAAGACAACAGTGCAGTGGACTTTATTTACCACACCGTGTTTGAGTGAGTGTTTCATTCCCCTATTGACAAAAACAATTAATTTCCTCTTTCATCTCTTCCGGAGCATATCACATTTGAATTCTCAGGTTTCCCCCTCATACACACTGTCTGCAGAGAGAGAGACTGACACACTTGACAAACTGGATTGCACAATGAAAAATTAATTTGTCAAATATGAGAAAGGATGACAAATGTGCTAGTTTGTTGTATAAATAGTTTGTTCCATAACACAAATATCAACAGAGTTATATAACTGTCTTATGTGTATGTTTGCAGGTGTATTGGACCTTGCTTTGCGTATAATCCTGGTTGCAGCGGATTTGTATTGTTCTGTTAGTTTCCACAGGTCAAGTGGCTGCTCCACAATACTGCTGTTTTCAACCAGAGGAAGGCCCACCTTGGAATAACAGCCTCCATGTGCACTCTTCGTCAATCTAGACCATGAGAATAGGGCATAATAACATTAGTGGTTGGTGTGAATGAGGCTCTTAAGTAGTTACAGGGTTGGGGAGGTTATGGGAAGTTGGTATGGCCTGGTCAGAAAGGAAACAATTGATGCTATTTATAGCTCTAGGTCTTGCAAAATTTGTTCACTAACAGAGTCCGTTTGTGTTTGGTAAGTCAAAAGCTGGTTATGGCTCCATACATAAAAATATGACGTGTGCACTCAACGTCCTTGGTTTTACTTAGATATCAAACTTCTACGTTTTACAATCTTATAAAGTTAAGAAATAAACAACACAAACATCCTTTAGTTTCTCTTAAAAAGTAAAGTGCCCATACCAGGATGGACAAAGGTATAATATACAATCCCCTAAAAACGATGTCATGCACTCAATCTCATATTTAAGAAAAGCCTGCAGTTTCTCTGATGCTTTGTACAACATTTGTCAATAGAACAACTTTCATTATGATATTTGAGTATCATATTTGTTTAAGTAGGAACACAGACCTGATGACTTGAGGTCCAGATGAGTCACAGGGAAGGCACTGTGGCAAATTATATCCAGGTGTATCAGTACAGCCCATGTCATTACTGTAAGGAATACCTAAGTAGTAGTTAAAACCTGACCAAGAGACAATAAACATGGTGTAAATATTAATACAACTGTTGATTACTTGATGTTGCCATAAGAACATCTTCCCAGCAGACAAAGCAGCATTATTAAACTAATATATCATATACAAACACACATTGTTACCTAGAAAATGTCTAATGATAACACTAATAACACATAATGTTTTATTATTATAAGTAAGAAATTGAGCTTGAAAGTCCTTTTTGAGCTTTGAAAGAGTTGTTTGACAAAGTAATTTAAAGTAAGAATTTTTTTTGATACAGCCACAGTTTGGGCTTTTCCCTAGCCAAATGTTCAAAGGGTTTTTTCATTCTCAATTTTAATAACAAAAACAATTTTGCACCACAACATATCATGTTGAAATAGTAAAATCTGCATATTTTTATGTTAAAATTGTGAAATATCTACATCCACTCCAGACAGCGACGGCTACTATAGTGACTGTGGAATGAGCAGTCCTGCTGTTTTTCTAGAGATTTAAGTTTCGTATTGTGACTTATCAATGTCCTACATTAAACTGGAGTACAGCTTATACGTGATCCAAATGTCCTTCAGCTTGGTCTGCCTGGCTCATTTCACAAATGTGAAATCATTTTTAATTTGGGGTTTGCTTTTGGTTCAAAATGATCTTACCATAAAAGACCTATGTGTGCCTATATGGTGCTGTGATCTAACTGGCACTAGTTTAAACCATTTTTTTGGCTCTTATACTAACACAAGAGACAACATGACCACTTAATCAGAATCAGAATTAGTCTTCCACTGAAAGTGCTCCTGTGTTTGAGCAGCACGTCATGGAGTGGGTGGGAGACATTGTCCAAGATGACATGTAGTTTGGACAGCATCTTCCTCTCTGACACCACCGACAGAGAGTCCAGCTCCACCCCCACAACGTCACTGGCCTTGCGGATCAGTTTGTTCAGTCTGTTAGCGCCCGCTACCCTAAGCCTGCTGCCCCAGCATGCAACAGCAAACAGGATAGCACTGGCCACCACAGACTCATAAAACATCCTCAGCATCGTCCTGCAGATGTTGAAGGACCTCAGCCTCCTCAGAAAATAGAGACGCCTTTGGCCCTTCCTGCAAAGGGCTTGAGTGTTCTTGGCCCAGTCCAGTTTATTGTCCATGTGCACTCCCAGGTATTTGTAATCCCCCACAATGTCCACACTGACCCCCTGGATGGAAACAGGGGTAACTTGTGCCTTGGCTCTCCTTAGATCCACAACCAGCTCCTTAGTCTTTCCCCCACCACCACAGCTCTGTACTCAGCCTCGTCACCCTTGCTGATCCATCCAACCACAGCAGAGTCATCAGAAAACTTCTGAAGATGGCAGGACTGTGTGGTAGTTGAAGTCTGTGGTGTAGATGGTGAAGAGGAAGGGAGAGAGGACCGTCCCCTGCGGGGCCCCGGTGTTGCTGACCACAATGTCTGACACACAGTGTTGCAGGCGCACATACTGTGATCTGCCAGTCAGGTAGTCAACAATCCAGGACACGAGGGGGGAATAAGGAACACATCTGGGGTATCACTTTGTGTTACACCCTGGAACTGTGCCATTGCAAATCACCATCTGCAGCGTAGAACTTTATTGGGAGGGCATAATGCGCCTGTGTGCCCTGAGCTTCATACCATTCCACTGAGATCCCACAGCAACCTCTGCGCAAGTCCCTCAAGAGTCAATACTGCAGTGACCCTGCCATGATCCCTCACTAGCTTTCCACCCACCAAAACCAGCCAGTTATGCCCGATGGGGCTCCAACCCAAGCAGAAAGCACAGCGACTACGGATCAAACCGTAGTCCCTGTGGTGGTGTGCAAGTATTTTTTCCTTCACACCAGCTGTACATCCCTGTCGCACTATATGAACCGGAAATTGTCTAACACGAGGCTGAGTACAGCATACTAGAGGAAAGCTTGGCCGATGTACCAGTCGCTTAAAAATGCTAAGGTGTGGATCACCTGTTGTAACAAGCATACAAATATAATGCGATTCACAGGCCAAGGTTGTTTGAGGTGAGGTGGAGGAGGCAGGAAGTCTGTCTAGTAGGGGGCTGGGGGGGTGTTTGATTGGTAAGTTATAGTCGGGGTGGGTGTTGAGTCAGCTGTAGCATAAAGTCAGGAGAAAGTCTGTCATCTCACAAGACACAGCCGCAGGGAGTTGTGTTGTGTGTAGTCTGTTCCCTGCAGCGAGGCTGGATTTGTTCACACACTAGATGTGAGTGGAATGACCTAGATAAAGTGACGCCACAACACCAACCTGGAAAGGTACATTTTTTGTGCAATGGAAATGTGTGTGTTAGCTCATATCTCATCGTTTCATGAGACATATACAAATATGTTTTCATTTTTATGTTTGATATCCTTCAACTGTTAAATAAACTGTATTCACGATGCAGCAATTCTTCTGTGACAGCCCTGCTGCCATATTTAACACATAATGTCTGTTCTCATTTACATCTCACTCTTCTATAAATGATCCTATTGTAGCTTGTAGCAGGCCACTACCTCCTCGGGTTTACTGAGGTGTCAGATAACTTTATTTAATCTCACGTACTGTATGTCTAAAAAAGGTTTTTTTATTGGTAGGCTAGTGATCATTTAACAGATCATGCCAAAGAGGTGACAGAAACAAAACATAGCAAACAGTAGATAGGAATAGGATTGTGTTGCTCTCGAACTGGATTTGTCCATTCCTAGAGGAAAATAAATGTTCATGCCCATAACCAATCTCTATTGATTCTCAAGTTAGGCAAGGTGTGATGTTTTTTCAGAAGATGAGGGCACACCTTTTTGTAAATTCCTGCCTGGTTTCTGCCTGTGGTGTTCGGTTGGGTCCCCGGTGGTTTTGTGTTATGACAGTCAAGCTCCCACCTACCTCTGTTAGTTGGACCATATGGTCCATTGTGGCCGAGATGCCATTTCCCGATCATGGCGGTGTAATATCCCGCCTTCTGTAGTAGCTGTGGCAAGGTGACTTCAGACAGTGGCAGACCGGCTACAGAGCCCACAGCAAAGTTATGAGTCACCCCGTTTCTTAGGCCATAGCGGCCTGTCAGGATAGCAGCACGGGATGGGGAACAGGTCGAGGCAGGAGAATGGAAGTCTGTCAATCTGGAAAAAGTTAGGACATTTCTTAGGAGAAATTACATTTGACCTTGTTGCCAAGTGGAAGTAAATGTCAGAGAGGGAGAGAGTATAGATCAGTCATACTCATGCGGTCATATAGGCCTAACATTTCACCTGCAGTGTTACTCCACCATGTCCAGACTGAAACACCGACCTTCCTCCAAACATAATCACAATTTCATTACCATTTAATGTTTTCACTAAAAATACAAGACCTGGGGCCTTATGTGTAAAAGACTGCAAGGCTACATTCATTTTTATACTACATCCCACGTGTGCGTGAAAACCAGCGTACGTCACCTTTTTGTGCGTATGCAGCATTTATACATGAGGACCCTGGTTCCTATGATATCAAAGAGGTGAGGTAATAGAATTTAAATCAGTGTCAATGATGACATTGAATTTAGAGCTACATAACAGATGAATTAATATATTCTATACCTTAGTCCTTGCTCGGCCATTAGGTTGAGGTAAGGTGTGTTGTTACCCTTCCTTTCCGGCTGGTTAGCATCCACATCACCCCAGCCTATATCATCTGCCAATATGATGATAAAATTGGGCTTCTTACTGGGCTCATCAACTCTGGCTCCATGTTGGGACACCGTGTGGAGCAGCAGCCCACACATCAGCATCCCAGACAGAAGGAACAGGGTGAAACCCTCCGCCATTTTGAGTCTAAATCTGCAGTGGATTGCAAAGGTTTCAGGTTAGGCTGGCAAGCATTTAACCATGATCAGCATAGCAGCTATGGCCTAAGATGTGGGCCCAACACACAATGAATATAATTGTATACAATACAATGCAAAAGTCAAAGTTGCACAAAAGTTGTAGCCAAACAACTACATTATACCACACAAATAAAAAAAAATAGTAGATATCTTATTTTTGGACTTGCAGAACAATCATACACTAAAATAACTTGCCACATGTACTGTATGTTAACTTGACAGGTGTTGAATAGTCCTACAAACTTTGGTTTAGTTTACACTGAAACAGGGCAAATTGCTGATGATAATGTGTTCATACTTCTTATTCAAAAGTACATTGTTTAGTACTGATACAAATCACAATGTTAGGTCTTTGAAAAAGATTAACTGAAATACATCTCAAACAGTCCTAAAGTTATTATATAAATATATGTATGGTCCTACTGGACAGTGTGAAGTGTTTTATTGTTTTGACAAGTTATATCAGATACTGACAATATCAATTTAAAATAATCAGTACCATTGACTGATTTTCTCCTAATAACCTGGTTTCAGAGATAGTACGTGTTTCTGGTGGTGACTCATGATTGGTCCAAAGTTGTTTGCATTTATCAAATGCATCTTTCTTCTTCATCACACCAGTATATCATGCAAAACTTGTAGGCTACATCAAACTGTCACTATGCAACAGATCAAAATTGAACCCCGAGACACAAAGACAAATAAACAGGAAACACCTTAAATGAAATGGGTTTAGCTTACTATAAAACTTCAGTTAAGAGCTGAGTTCCAATTAGATGCTGCACTTTTTTACTGGCCGGGTGTGGCTACACATTTTGACAAATAAACCTAAATAAGTCTCAGTTAGATGCCAGGTCTGGTTTTCATAGAGGTAGCCTACTATGTATGTATAACCTTTAAATGCCCACTGGGTCGCACACTTGAGCTAGTTCTATGCAGCTTAGATTGTGCATACAAATATAAATGTTTAAACTTTACTCAATATGGACATGCCATCGTTAGATCGGATGGATTCTCCAAAATTCAATTGTTCAGTTAATTTTATGAAAACAATTAGCACCACAGTATAATTCATTTAGATTTATTAGCATGTTAAACAAGAGAAGTGGGGACAAAAGTGGTGATAAAGTTCAACTAAGTCTCCGTTCAAAACAGAGAGTCAACTGTGGCTTTAAATTTAACAACAGATGCCCACACACAAATAATATCAGCATTTATGGTTGAAGATGAAACAAAAACTTTCTAAAGAAAAATAAGTATTTTAAAGGTGCAATCAGAGAGTTTATGCAGGCGAAGGTCACATTAGAGATTAATATTGCAGTTTGTGTAACCAGTGGTCCATATGGTCCATGTGGTCTGGACCAGTTGCTCTGTCCGTGGTCTTTGTGTTCTGGACCACAAGTAGACGAATGAATTATGAATGACGAATGAATGAATTAGAATCTGTTGTTCATTGTATTGTTGGGGTGTGATAGATAGATAGATAGATAGATAGATATATAGATAGATAGATAGATAGATAGATAGATAACACAGCCAGAGAAGGTGGATTAGGACTAGACCACTCCACATACCACTTAGGATGGTAACTTGTCCAGACCACTAGCTCCTGCGCTCCTAGTGGTCGTAACCAGTGATCCGTGTAAAAGCGACACTGAATTGGCTACAAACTCTACTGGAGGTATGGGGGGGGGAGAACTGGCTGTAACCAGATCTCTTTAACCCCTCTTTCCCCCCCCCCGTGCCTGTCAGGGAGGACGGGGTGTTCATGAATGCGAGCTAGTGTCAGACTACATGTTTGCGTGAATGAATGTGCGTGTCTCCACATGTGCGTGTGTTTGTGGATATATGCACGAGAATGTAAGTAAAGTTCAGTTCATTGACGCAGCGCGCTCAACACTAACGGGATTCCAGGAGCAACAGTCAAGCGGGGGACGGACTGTTTACGCCTGAATATAGCTTCACACAGGTGAGACAGACTTCAATAGGCAACAAGTAATTTAATTATAGACGAGCGCGTTTGCTTTAGGACAGTAATTGCATATATCTAGCACGTGTTGAAGTAAATAGGCTATACAAACAGGCAGACAGATACTTACACAGTTTGTTAGCAGTTAAAGCCTACATTGCCCACGGACCACGAGCCGCTGCTGGACTGTGCGTTGCGTCAGCCGCATGAGGACGGACCATATGCCCCCGACTATTCAACATCACCACCCCTCTTAATTAAACAATACAGATAATGCACTGTCCTGTTTCAACCCAAATTAAATATTTAAAAATGTGTTTTAACAGGGCAAGACAACACAATCAAACACCACGTGTCTTGTGTGTGTAATAAATAATTTAATAATCATTAAAAACAAGGTGTAGAAGAGTTGGTCAGGCAGTGATTTCCAATTAAAAAGCTACTAACATAAAGAGAAGGGTGTTAAAGTGTTTTCTCCCTGCAATTTAACTTAAGGACATTTTTGCTGTTAGAAAAACAAAACAATGTGAGTAGCTATTAAGGAGCCAGTGAGGAACATTATGAATTCATTGTTAATAAGTCGTTCATGAATATCTCAGAATCAAGAACTCTATAGATGATAATGGTGAACTACTAGGGAATAGGCTGAGAAGTGCTATATTAATTAATTATTTTGTAATGATTAGTTCATAAATATCTGTAAATTCATATGCCTGTAGCCTACCGAGTACTTTTTCATGAGCCACTGAGAGGCACAAAATAAGTAGCCTAACGATTCACTTGATAGAAGCTAATTGAACTTTTACCTCCCTATTTTGCACAAATGTTTTTCCTTAAGTCAGTCAAAGTAAGGTATGCACATTTTAGGTATTTTTAAATTTTTATTATTATTAAAATTGCTGACCACACTAGTCACTAAAACTGCCATTTCTCTTTACAGGCCATGGCACGATGTGGAGCCAAGGGGACATGTTTCTTGGGGCCAAATGTGTACCCAGAGGCCCCTGATGGAGGCTGGGGATGGGTGGTGGCTGGAGCCTTCTTCTTGGTAGAGGTTTTCACCTATGGCACCATCAAGAGCTTCGGCATCTTCCTCCAGGACCTAATGGAGGAGTTTGGAGAGACCAACAGTCGGGTCTCCTGGATTGTTTCCATCTGCTTGTTTGTCATGACTTTCAGTGGTGAGTATAGTTCATTAGGTTAAGAAAAGTAAAGTTCAGACTATAGACTGAAATGACAATGAAGTTGTGAGAATCACTGTACCATCTAGACTAAACAAAAGTTTGTTCTCCATGGGTCCTCAGGTCCTCTCTCCTCTGCGATGACTAACCGCTTTGGGTTCCAACTTGTTGTTATGATTGGAGGATTACTTATTTCCTCAGGTACCATTGCCACCACCTTTACCAGCTCCATCAATCAAATTTACATCACCTTTGGAGTAGTTGCAGGTATTGAATTGCTTTCTTCTTCCTTCTCCCTCTTTGAACATCACATTATTCTCTGAATAAGTTTTTTTTATCAGCTTGTCTAGCTGAATTAGAGTTTAAAAACTTGCATCTTTTCCACCCTTCAGGTCTGGGCTTCTGTCTGACCTTCCTGCCCACTTTGACCATCCTTTCGCAGTACTTTAACCATCGGCGTGCTCTGGTGACAGCTGTGGCTTCCACTGGAGAGTCCCTGTCCATGTTTGCCCTGGCACCAGGTGAGTACAAGAGCTTCCACTGACGTTTTGTGCATACAGAATGTGTTTTTTAATATTTGTTCTGGAGTTTGTTACTCTTAAAGGCAAGGTGACTTGCATAACTTATTTAGTGACAGGAAAACTCAAGGAAAGATTACTAAATTTGGATTTCATTGGAAGATTTTATGCTCATTTCCAGCTCTATATTTTTATTCTGGGATTCAACTAAAGTAACTTTGCATGATTCACAGCATAAACTCCTGATTTATCTTATACTGGCTGTGTGAGCATAGTGTTTGTGGACGCTGCTGCATGTATAAAGGCCTGCACTTTTCCTGGCAGAGTTGCTTGGGGCCTCACTGATTACAACTTATAATCAATGAATTTGGTAAAACTGGATCATATTTTATGGAGTTTGTATATGGACAGATAGCTTTGAAGTACCCACTAACATGTGCTACCATTAGCTAGTTAGCCATGCAGCTAGCAGCCCTATTAGCTTAAGTGACTCTGTCCGGACTGGGAGCTCGAGCTCCGGGGAGGGGGTGATGATGTTTACACATCTAGTCTGGGCAGAGTCGGCTAGCTAATGGAACCTCTAGCTGCATGGCTAGCAGAGCTAACTGAGAAGAAACTAACTTTCCTTCACAAGCTCTTTCTGTGAGACATAGAGAAAGGACAAAGCAGAAAGCACTTTGAGTAGAGCGGAGACAGACTGAGCGGCTGTGGGCGCTCGCACCCCTGTACTTAGTGGCATGAGCTTTTTTCGCTCACAGCGATAACTTTTACATACGTTTACCTCATTATTTAAAACTTTGGCCACGTTTAGAATAAATATCTGACATTGAAACATACATACAGCAGTATTAGCAAAAGCATAATAGGTCCCCTTTAAAGGATAAGCCTGCTAATATTCTTTATATTTTTTATTATCAACAATTACCAAGAAAAGACTAAAAGCAAACATTTATTGATTCTACTAACAAGTATTCACAGTGTAGTCATCTAAAACCTATTAAAACACATCAACAGCCACACCGTTGCACTTGATCAACATTAACCTTTGTACCTTGTGCCTTGTTTCTTCCATAACATGACCATGGGCACATTTTGTTTATTGTAGGTCAATCCCACATACACCATCTTGCTGCCGTAAATACTCACTAGAGTGTGGTTGAAAATAGTCCCCAACAAATTCTTACTCCTGTTTACTCCTGCTGTGTGACCACCACCCATGGCCTCCAGAATCAGATTCAAGTCACTAATGCTCGCATACAGAGTGACTACTGGGTCTGCACCCTTCTACCTAAACTCTATAATACAAGTTTATGTTCCTTCTCGGCCAGTACGCTCCTCCAACGCCGCCTGGCTCTGCCATCCCTTCACACAAAGCAATCCCAGTCCTGGCTGTTCACAACCCCACGATGGTGGAACGAGCTGCCACATGTCATCGGAGCAGGGGCGTCCCTCTCTAACTTCAAGAAGCTCTTGAAAACTCATCTCTTCCGAGAACTCTTATAACACCTCTTATAACACCTCTAACTCCTAACATCTAACATACACTTCCTGTGCTCTTCTTCTTCTATCCCCTACAATTATCTTGTATTGATTGCACTTTTTTGCACTAGGTATTTATCCCATTGATGCGATATGTGCCATTAGCGCTTACTAGTATTTATTGCTGCGTTTATTAATATGTATTGTCAGTTGTAGATCTCGTGCTGTATTTTATGCTCTGTTAATGAATGTATGTTGTTCCTCAAATGTAAGTCGCTTTGGACAAAAGCGTCTGCCAAATGAGTAAATGTAATGTAATGTTGTGGAGTGCCTAGCTGTTCTAGGAAATTAATTTTTTTACATCAAACTTTGTGAGATCTTCTTAAAACCTACACCTTTAGTGGGAACCAGTGGGCTTGGGCTTGGGTCATGTCTTGTTTCTTTTATGTCCATTTTTATAGTCGTCTATATACAGTCAGATTTTGAACACCCCATACTTAATACCATGTATGCCACTCACTCACTTAATAACTCCTCTTGCCCCTCAGCCTTTTCTGCATTGAGGGACCATATTGGCTGGAGACATACCATGGCAGTGATAGGAGCTTTACAAAGCACCATCATCATCTGTGGTGCTCTGCTTCGGCCAATCATTATCAAACCCAGAGAGACCCATGAGGCAGAGACTGACAGGGCGTACCCAAAGGAATTGGAAGCCCTCAGTACACAAGAGAATGTAGAGAGCACCAATTCAAAGGACTCTATGACCAAAAATACCTCACATGCACAAATTAGTCTGGACAATGAGCGGACCATAAGCTCAGTGAGCACCGGAGACTCTGGTGTCCAGTCTCTCAAGGACACCGACAACAGCAGACCAGAGGAGTGGACTTTGCTGCACAAAGAAGCAAGGTTAGAGACAGAAGAGATATCCGTGGAGAGCAGTATGGCAAAGAATAGAGTGTGTGAAAAGAACAAAGATTCAGAGAAACAAGTGATAAAAGATGAGGAAAAGAAATTGGTTGATGAAAAGCTATCAGCAAAGAATTGTAAACTTCTAGATTTCTCCATTCTCAGAGAGTGCAGCTTCATTCTCTACTCTCTGTTTGGACTGTTTGCAACGCTCGGCTTCTTCGCCCCTCATCTCTACATCATTGAGCTGAGTGTGAGTCGAGGTGTGGAGCGGGACCACGCCACGTACATGCTCTCCACCATGGCTGTGGCTGAAATTTTTGGCCGTTTCTTCATTGGGTGGATCCTGACAAGAAGGCTGTTCAGGAAGAAGAAGCTGCTTGTGCTTCTGGCATGTGTAATTATGATTACTGCGGATCTGGTGGGATTTACTTTGGTGACGGAGTTCTATGGCCTGGCTGTGTGCTGCGCTTGGTATGGGTTCTTTATGGGAACCCTAGCATGCACCCACATCCCCATGCTGGCTGAGGATGATGTGGTGGGCATAGAGAGGATGTCTTCAGCTGCTGGTGTTTATGTGTCCATACAGAGCTTTGCTGGGTTGGCTGGACCCCCACTTGGAGGTAAGAGTAATCTTGTAGTGAGAAGTTTACTATTAATACTGGCTATGATTTCACTTGATGATTTCACTACAGCTGTATTGTCTTAAAGAGGTGGTATTATACTTTTTGGCTTTTTCCTTCTCCTTTATCGATTTATATACCTTTTTTGTGCAAAGTGAAAAAGCCCAAAGTCCACCCCAAAGGGAGTTTTCATCTCCCACAGAAAACACTGCTCTGAATTGCCTGAAAACAACTCGTTTGTAGTCCAGCCGTTTCCCTTTCATCCCTGTGACCTCAAAAACACCGATGGAAAAACGCTGAGCTGCAGCACACAACTCTTCTCCCTTCCAAACACTAGCTACCCTCCAAGCAGTCAATGGACATAAAGTTGTTACTGTGATGTAGAGACAGAGCTCAGTTAGAACTTTATGGATGAAAGATACTTTTGTACAGATTAACAACTCACCACTCTGAAACTCTTGCTCCAGTCTATGTTGCCAAGCTGGTCGGCAACATAGACAGCTGAACCAAAGCCGTGTTTACCGGCTTCTCATTGGCCCGTCCTTCTCTGCTTCTGATTGGCTAGTTGTCCTTAACTAGGAACTGGCATGTGCAACTCCAACAAAGATCATTTAGAGACAAGATGTATCACTCCACAGCTAAAAATTAGCCTTCAACACAGGGTGAAAAGAGGAGCTGCAGCAATGTGCAGTATGAAATAAATATGGTGTTTTTTGAAAATGAAATCATGTAAACCTATGCTGGTACAACCCCTAAATAGGATTTTGAACCTGAAAATGAGCTTAATACCACCTTTTTAAGACACAATTATGATTTAGATACAATGTTCGATTGACTGCAGTTACAATGTACAATGTACAATGTAATGTGCCCCTTTAATTCTCCTCTATCCCCAGGTGTGCTGGTGGATGTGACTCAGAACTACGGATCAGCCTTCTACTCCTGTGCAGCTGGCATGGCAGTTAGTGCCGTCTTCCTGGGTTTGGTAAAACCAGCTAAGAGAGGATTGCTCTGCAGGAAGAGGAACTCAAAATGCCCTGAAGATGTACATGAAAGGAAAGGTTACCCTGAGGAACACAGTGCAGTGCATAAACCAACCAACAGTACGGACAGTCCTGAGGGCTGCTCTGAAGTAGATGCCAGCTTGGTTCACGACCAGGCGGTGGCTGCAAGTGTCCCGGAGGTTATACGTTTTGCTTGAGCTGATAACATAGGATAAGGGTAAAAGGGTCAAGCCATATGAGAAAAAAAAGGAATCGAAAGACTAGTGCTGGCAAGTGTTGAAGTGACATGTATAGTGCCATTGTAGATTTGGGCTCTGAGAGCAAACTAGAACTTTTCGATCATAATATGTATGCAGCAATTGTGCCTTACATACTGTACCTTTAGTGTAAGTGCCGTTAAATTGAAAGAGTATGCTATTAAATTACAAGAAGTCTTGTCAATGGTGCAAGATATGGCTGTAAGCATGGACGTGTTCAAAGTGGACCATGAGTGTTAATGGAGGTTTTAGATATTCCAGAAGCAAGATGAAACACTGATACTTGATGAACTAATTACCTGCTGGTGATCAATACCATAATGATAGCCAGAAAAACTGTGACGCAAATGTAGCTGCAAGAACAAAAAAATTGCACAGATTCTGTAACACGTGTTATAGAAAATACATAAAGCTCAGGTGATAATGTATGTGATTAAACGTGTTTATTTTGAATCAACCTGTCGCCAAACTGACAATGCACTGTTATGTGATATGAGATATCAGACTCAAAAAACTATTTTTGTAATGAAAAAGCATTCAATCACAATAAAGCAAAAGTGTGATTTGACCCTCTCAATTATGTGTAATGTTTTTTTAACAACCTTAAAGCAACTTATTCAACAGCTGCTGTATTTGTCACATAATTCACTGAAAACAGAACTCATAAAAACTGTACCCATGTTTACTTCATGTTAACAGAATATTGTACATTTTCACATTAAAATATATTTTCTGTACATATTGCATCTTTAATTTAGATGAAAAAATAAATAAATTAAACTTAAGTCATCATTTCATTCTGCCTGGAAACACTAGTACCCAAAATGTCTGTGTGAACTGCTCAACATGTTTAAATCAATACAACTCAATATATAGCTGATCGTCCAATTGGAAAGAGTCTCCCAGATACATTAGTATAGGTAGTCATTACCACACAGAAAAAATAGGAGTGGGCCATGTAGTCATTTTGAAATTGAGTTATAACCAAAATTAAGATTCTGTTTTGCAATCAAAAAGCAGAAGAAATGTTAGTTTTGCATGGTAAACATGAATACATCAGAGCTGTTGCATTTATTTCCCAATATTATCTACATTTATGGGCAAATACTATAGTTCATCTTTTATCCAGTATGTCCAGGCACCTGCGGAGCCACAGTCTGGATGTGTGAAAGGCTTCAGTGGGTTTAGAAAAGTGGAGCACATGCTGACAGGCAGAGGCCCCCTCTGGTCTGGCTGTTTGACTCTGACCCTCCTTGATCCAGTGCAGTAAGGCCTGTTGAACACAGATAAACATTCTCTTAAAGTAGCATTTGGTAAACTGATCTCTTGATAAGAGTCGATCAAAATTAATTCTTAAGACTTTCTCTCTTACGTGGAAGAGCAGATTCTTCTGATGAGCTGCAATCTACCTTTAAGTATTTCCAATTTTTGTAGATGACTCTTACATTACTGGCTTTCGATTGGTTTGACGAACATCTTGTAATTCAGAAGAACCAGAAGCTTCCTTGTAAACCACAGCACATGTCGCAACAAATGACTTTAGTGTAATGAAGTAAAAAAAAAAGTGGATATACTTACTGGACCTGAAACATTAGTTAAAATTCAAACTGTCGTTGTGAAACAGTCAGATTCAGAGTGAAATATGTCTTTCAGTATCTACTAGCTCAGCACATGCAGGTTAAAATGTTTAAGAGTTTACTTTAAGGACCCCTGTGAACTCTGAACTCAGTTACTGAAGGTACAGTAACTGAGAACATTCTCGGTGTGGTGTATGGATGTTGCTAAAAAGAGAGTTGAAATAATAAGGATTACTTTGGCATGTGATACTTCAACTGAACACATTGACCCAGCCCAGCACCAAGTAAGTGAGAAACCAAATTGACTTGTTCTATTCCTATATGTAAATGTGCTATTTTCATTATAACACTGGAACCTGCCCTGTCCGATAAGTTACATCTACTGTACAAAGACTTAAATTTGCAAATGATAAATTTGGGAATATTAACAGAATCAGGGTTCTTCCTTGTTTTCTACCTTGTATCTTTCAGCTATTTTGAAGCCGATTGCGACCTGTAGCTTGCAAAGGCAGATGGAACAGAAATCCAGGGGCCAACTATCAGACTCCTCAAGGTGGTTGGGGCCCTGTATGACGCAGTTCAACCACTGGCAATGCATTATTTCAAACATATGGCCAATCTCATAGGTCATTGTCTGGAAAGAAATATTTAACTTCAGGGTTTTCTGACAAGAAAAACAGCAGTATTGAGTGTTTTATCAGCAGTACTGATAAAAGTAAAATTGGGGGCGACCTTTGGGAAGGCCATTCAAAGGTTCAATGACCAAAACTGAGTGAGTGGTGAAGTATGTAAGAAACCTTGCAGGATCGAAGCAGCAGAGTGCCCTTGATGGGGGGAATGTAATATCAAACACAGAGTAGTCCCCCTGCTTTGTCTGAAGCCCTTTCCTCAGCCTGCCAGCATAACTTCTGCTGTAGAAGTTGTCCTCATACCTGGCAAAGCTGAAAATGCCCATTCGTGCAAGAACAGTTGAGAAACAACAGCGAGGATGACATGTAAATCACTTTAGAACCACCTAGTGGCATCTCCACCACATTACATCATCAGACACTACCATTTATCTGCAATGTTTACTGATTCCCTCTTCTTTGATAGTGTGCTTGTCTTGGATATATCAGGGCAGATTTACAGTATATTGAGATGAAGTGGAGTATTATTATTTAGTGTAGCAGCATCCCTCTATGTCTCATCTATCAAAGTTATTTATATTTTTTTAATTAATGCTTTGTGGTAAAATCTCACCCTTGCAGAGAGAAGCCTGTCCAAAGACAAAGTTCCAGGAGTCTTTGGGTTAGAGGTCAATCATTGTGATTCCAACAATACAAAAAGCATCTTTTGGTTTCCTATTCCTCAGGAATCATTGCAGGTCACCTACATTTCAAGAGAAAACATTAATAACAAAGCAATATCACACACTGTCCAGATGGAGATCACTGCATTTCACCCCTCATGCTCTTGCATCTCAACATGGAAAGTGGCCAAAAGAGTCAATAGACATGGACTCCCTAACTTACCAGTGAGGATGTGAAGGTTGTGCGAGTTACTGTTAACCCTGAACGAGCATCCTGTTTCAGCTACAGTCACCGCCGGCAGAAACTTGACAGAAAGCTCGTAGAAGAAGTGTTTCAATATGAGATTCCACACTGCTGCATCGTCTGTCCGCAATAAAACAGCAGATAAGTTGACATCATGTATTTCTTTATAATTCCGATGCTTATTCATTGCATCCCAGTTCTAAATGTGCCAACTGGGCACAACGTGGAAAGATCCTTGTACTTGTTACACTCCAGGCAACTCTCAATTTCTCAGACGAGAATTCTTAAGTCACATCATCAGAAAATCAGTCCACTTCATCATCTGAAGATTTACTACTAAGGGCAAGTCAAAGAAGTCCTGTATCTTCAGAATGTAATGCTGTTATCTGACTATGAATTCATCCACTGTTAAACTAAAACTGCAATGTATAGTGATGCCTTTATTGTTGTTATCTGGAAATGTTCAGCCAAATCCTGGGCCTACTACCTCTGTGCAATGTCTACCCACTCCCTCAGCTTTCAAAAGTAGATCAGGCCTTGGTTTCATACATTTAAATGTTAGAAGTCTGGTCCCTAAAATGGATATGATCAAGATCTGGGCAAATACGACAAATGCTGGTGTAATGGTTCTATCAGAAACTTGGCTTAAGAAATCTGTAACTGATGACTTAATTTTTATTGATGGTTACCAAGTCTATAGAACTGATCGGTTGGGTAAAGGAGGTGGGGTTGCCATGTATGTCAAATCCAAGCTCATTAGCTCTGTAACTCTGCCAATTACTAAAGCTAAACAGTTTGAAGTCTTTGCCGTCAAAGTAGGTGTATCAAAGGATTCTTACATTACTGTTGTTGGTTGCTATAGACCCCCATCTGCTGCAAAGGTTGCTTTCAAATCTATTTCAGATATTTTACATGAATTAAATGACTCTGAATTCATCCTTATGGGTGATCTAAATTGGGACTGGCTTTCAGGGACATCAGATTGTTTTAAAGAACTGTGTGATTCATTAAACCTAGTGCAACTCATTAATGCTTCAACAAGGCCAAATCCTAAAGCACAACATAAATCTGCCTTGCTTGATTTAATTATAACAAATACATCTCACAAATACACCTCAACTGGCATATTTTGCAATGATGTCAGCAATCATTGTGCAATTGCTTGTGTCAGGAATACAAAAATCCCCAAGGTAAATTTTCTAAAAGATATTTTAAAGGTTTTCAAGTGCAGGCTTTCCTGCATGATTTATATCATAGTGATCTTAACAGAGTAACTCTGATTCCGGATGTTGAATTGGCATGGGAATATTTTCACTAACTTTTTATGTGTATCTCTAATAAACATGTTCCGATTAAAAAGTTTAGATCAGTGGTAGGGAAAATCCCTGGTTCTCAAACAGTCTTTCAGAGCTAATTCATTTAAGAAATAAATCGTGGGCCCAAGCTAGATTTTCTAACACCTCTGCTGATTGGACTACATTTAAACCCTAAGGAACAAGTGCACCTTAATGATAAGAAATTCCAAATCAGAGTTTTATCTGAAGACAGTTACAGAGAATCTAAATAACCCCTCAAAATTCTGGAAATTAATTCAATCTATGTCAGCTACACATGTTGCTTCAAGCCTCCCTGAACACATTCTGGTTGGCTCAGATGAAATAAAGGATAAAGCTGCTATGGTCGGTCAGTTAAACAAACACTTTATCTGTGTTGGGTCTGCATTTGACAGCTCAAATGTAAATGCACCTGTCATGTTCTGTCACCACTGCAACTGATAGAAATCTGGATTTGTTTGATTTTAAAACTATTTCAGTTGCTCGAGGTTGTAAAGCTCTGAAAGGCACTGACCACAAAAAATCTGCAGGTCCCAACAATCTGGATCCTTATCTCCTAAAGGTGGTGGCAGATGTTATTACTCATATTTTTAATTTGAGTCTTATGTCCAATTCAATACCCCAAATCTGGAAAGCTGCTTATGTTCTCCCCTTATTTAAAGAGCTAAACAACTACTGTCCAATCTCCAAACTCTCAATCCTGGCTAAGATCCTTGAATCCCAGGTACATTTACAGTTAAAACAGTTCGTACTTGATAATATTTTAAACAATTTTCAATCTGGTTTTAGAACTGGCCACAGTACCCTTACTGCTGCTATGGTGGTAATAAATTATCTTATTGGTGCCTTAAAAAGAAAACACCATTGCACTGCCTTATTTGTAGATCTATCCAACGCGTTTGATTCTGTGAATCATGAATTGTTGCTGAACAAACTTAGGGATGCTGGTTTCTGTGCTAATGCTGTTAAATGGTTTAGAAACTATTTTGTAGATCGGACTCAGTGTGTCCATGCATAAGGCCACAAATCTGAGTTTCTTGAGATATCTAAAGGGGTCTCCCAGGGGCCTATTTTGGGACCTATTCTGTTCTCTGTTTTTATAAATGATTTAGGTAAGGATGTTCAAGCAAAAATACACTTCTATGCTGATGACACTGTCATTTACACTCATGCTCTTTCCATAGCACAGGCTGTGCAAGAGTTTCCGACTGCATTTCAGTCATTACAAACTGCTCTGCTCAATTTAAAATTGGTTTTAAATCCTCAGAAAACGAAGTTCATGGTCTTCTCAAAAGCTCGACTACAGTTGCTTGATGATCTTAGCATTTTTATATCTGATGGTAAATCCATTGAAAGGGTGCCCATGTATAAGTACTTTGGTATATGGATAGACGACAAACTTTTATTTAATGTAAATATTGCTAATCTAGTTAGGAAGCTCAAAGTGAAGATTGGCTTTTATTTTAGAAATAAATCTAGCTTTACTTTCAATGCCAAAAAAAAAACTTGTGGAAGCTAATTTTCTGTCTGTGATTGATTATGGTGACATATTATATATGCACACAGCCTCCTCCATCTTACGGAGCCTTGATTCAGTGTATCATGCATCTCTACGCTTTATTACAAATGCAAAGTCCCTCACTCACCATTGCATTCTTTATGATCTGGTGTGTTGTACATCACTGACCACCCGCAGAAAACAGCACTGCTATATTTTTATAAATAAAGCCATGCTAGGTAAACTTCCAGTTTATCTCTGTACCCTTCTCTGTCTCAATTCTGCTAGTTACCAGCTACGCTCCTCCAAGTGGTTGCTTTTTAATGTACCCAGGGTTTTGACAGATCTGGGGAAAACTGCATTTTCATATTATGCACCCTGGGCATGGAATAATTTGGAAAAAGATCCTAAACATGTAAAGAAACATGTATATCAATTGATAAATTCAAGAGCATCATAAAGAATGTGGTGAAGGAGACGTGGTTGTTTTTCTTGAGAGGCCACTGTGTTTGAATAGAAGTGTTTTTGTGTTGTTTTTTGTTTGTTTTTGTGAATTTTGTCATGATTGTATGTAGCATTTTAATATGTTATGTTTATGTATGGCTGCTACCTTGTATGTAGCTTTTTAATATGTTGTCTTTATGTGTGGCTGCTACCTTTTTTGATCTCAATGAGACTTCCTGGTAAAATAAAGGTAAAATAAAAATATAAAATAAGAGCTCATGGGTTATGCGTTATTAAAGTGGCATTGAGAAATACCAAACATGCTTACAGTACATGTCTCCTCATTTAAAAAAAATAGCATCTTATTGTGGCTGGCATTGGGGGTTTTGCATTTAGGGTCTCTGTAGAAGCTCTCAAAGTCTTGAGGCTCCTCAGGGTGAGCGGAGATCCAGTCTGAGTAAGAGTTCACTATGATGGTTTGGAAAAGGGAACCTGGCGGCCCTGGGTGGAATCCTTCCTCCAGAAGATGCCTTTCTTCTTTTGTGTATTTTCTGTAAAGTTTAGCCAAGTCCTGATGATGAGAGACCAACGCTGTCTGCAGCGTCTCCACAGAGTGCTGGATCGCCTTCATCTATGGGAGGGACATACAGCATTAACATGGCTACAGATGAAGTCAAGGGGAAATTTGCAACATGGCATCACGTAGAGATCATTTTCTGTTCCTTGCTATAGTTTGAGTACCTGACCCAATACACCTACCTATGTATGTTTATGACAAACTATATTAAACAATACAATTAAATATTGTTAACATTTGAGTTTTGTTAATGAAAATTTTATCCTGAAAACTAAATGTGTCCTGGTTATATCTGGGGCCCTGTTTACACCTGGCATTAACATGCGTCTTGGATGATCCAAGTGAACAGCTCTGAGTACAGGGGCGAGTTCAGCGCAGACAAAACGTAGCAAAACGTTATTTTCAACGGAAACGGTGTTTCCCTGATCACCCTGCTGTGTACGCAAGCGCATTGAATTTTCCTGCCTTTTTAACACTGTTGTGTTCACAAATTTGTGGCAGCTGAATGGGTAACACCTGTGACACGCCCACCAAACAGGAGAAAACATACCTCGAAGTCCGTTGCAGAACGTTGCGCAACGTTGCAAAGAAACATGTCGTTCAATCACTTCCAATACCCTACGGCCAACATTTCTAAAAATCCTTTTTTGTATTGGTCTTAAGTAATATTCAAATTTTCTGAGATACTGATTTTGGGGTTTTCATTAGTTGTCAGTTTTAATCATCACAATTAAAAGGAATGAACACTTGAAATATATCAGTCTGTGTGGAATTAATGTATACATTATACAAGTTTCACTTTTTAAATGGAATTACTGAAATAAATCAACTTTTTGATGATATTGTAATTATATGACCAGCACCTGTAAATATATTATAGCTTGTGAATTTACACAGCTGTTCATTGTTCGAACTTCATACTAAATTTATAGTCTTTACTGACATGCAGTGGTTACTCTCAAAATTCTATGCTGCCTGTCTTTCTAAACGCAATCATTGTTTATGTGAAATTAAGTCTTTCACAGCAGAACTCTTCAGCTCCTTATTTTGATCTTATTAACATTCTTATCAAATAAAAACAGGCCCTTCACTCCTGGTTTCAATAGTAAACCACTACAAGATTGACAATTACCAACAAAAAACACCATATTCCAAGCAGACATGATTAACAAAACATAAATCACAAAGTAACTTTTGTGTTTCAAGGAAATAGAAGACTTATTTGCAAATTTTAACAAAGCTTTCTTCACCGCCATGCATCATGGGAATTCTGAGGGACAGGGCGAAAATTACATTACAAAATTACAATAAAATTTGCTAATAAGTCTTCTATTTGCTTGAAACACAAACGTTACTCAGGTTTTCCTTGTATCTGCTTCTCCTTGGACATATTATCCATAAACATGGCATTTCTTTTCATATTTATGCTGATGACACACAAATATACTTGCCCGTCAGATCCACAGATCCTGGAATGCTGAGTTCACTTAACAACTGCCTTTGTGAAGTTAAAAAATGGATGTCAAATAATTTCCTCCAACTGAACTCAGACAAAACAGAAATCCTGGTCATTGGGTCTCAGCAGATGGCAAATCAAATACTGCCATCTGCTGGTTCCCTAGTAAATCACATTAAGCCTGTGGCAAAGAACCTTGGTGTTTGGTTTGATAGTAATTTAAATTTCGAGCAGCACACCACAAAGCTTGTTCAATCATGTTTTTATCAACTTAGAAATATAGCAAAAATTCGATCTATGTTAACTT
>NC_060163.1:10248469-10310872 GCF_021292245.1 Micropterus dolomieu | reverse complement strand
CGCACCTTGAGATCCTCGGGCAGAGGTCTGTTGTCTGTTCCAGAGTCTCGACTGAAAACTAAAGGGGACAGAGCGTTTGCTGTCAGGGCCCCGAGGCTCTGGAACAGCCTGCCCGAGGAAATCAGGTCAGCTGAGTCAGTGAACTCTTTTAAGTCCCTTCTTAAAACATACTTTTATAGGAGAGCATTTCCCGATCTTATTTGACTTTATTTTATCCCTTTTATTTTATTGTATTTTACTAATTTTATATTTATCTTAAACGTGTATTTTAGTCTTTTCAATGTTTTCATGCTTTTATCTTGTATTGTTTTTGTATTATTGTCTCTTGGGTATTATTGTCTTTACACTTGTTAAAGCACTTTGTAACTTGTTTTTAAAAAAGTGCTCTACAAATAAAGATTATTATTATTATTATTATTATTGTTATTGTGGTGGTTTACTAGTGAAACCAGGAGTGAAGGGCCTGTTTCGTTTGATAAGAACTGCTGAATTTAAAATATATTCAATAGGATAGTGATAGAGACAGTCTTGAAAATACTACTTCTTATGTCTTATGATTTTAATGCACAACACACATATCTTATGGCTTGTGAATTAATACAGCTGGTTCTTGTTAAGTTAGATGCGAACGGAATGTAGAGTCCTTACTGACTTTTAGTGATTAGTTTAAAATTCTATGTTGTTAGTCTTTATAAATGCAATCATTGTTTACATGATATTAAGTCTTTCACAGCATAATTATTTGGCTGTTTATTTTATCCTTCAACAGCGGAGTAGACATCACAGAAAATATGTTTATAAGCAGAACATGCCTTCTATTGGTGCTTAGGAGGCATTTTTTTGTCAGAATAAGACACACGATTGACAAAGAAACTTGAAAGCCTTCTCTTCACAGTGTATCTTAGTAGTCCAGTGGTTTAGGTCTTGCTCTTGCTCTGGATCCAGAGATTGATGGGTCAAACGCCAGTCACAGCATGTTAATGAAAAGGGGCAAGACTTAACACATATGTTTGCTGAACAAGTATGCAGCACATCATTGAGTCTCTTAGCTGATGGAGCTGCACATTGCACCGACAGCGGTAGCAATTGCAAAAAATAACTGGCAGCTCTCACATGAATTTTCTTAAGGAAATGCCCATTCTAGTTTGGTATTGCTCACACACTAGAACATTTTGGCAAAACCTCAGCAGATTCATCATTGACCATCTTAAAGACTTTGCCTTATTGTGGAAGAATGTTGTATTTTGCTTTTATAGAAGTCAAAGTAATGAAAAGATTTACTTCATTATAAATGTATTAATTCTTTTGGCAAAATTTCACATTCATAAATGTAAATTCAGCGCTAAAAAAACTAATTTTGTACTTTTTATCCAAGAAGATGTACATTATATTAATCTGATCTCTGGCTCCAACAACAAAGAGGCAGTTAAAACTGTCAACATATGGTCCTCTTTTTCTTTGTAATGATAGGCTTCCCCTGGCAAAACTGTATAGTATCTTATATGTTTGTATCCATCCATCCATCCATCTTCAACCGCTTATCCTGCGTACAGGGTCGCGGGTATATTTTGTATATTGTTGTGTATATTTTGGTAAGTCACTTATGATTTGTATCATTTTTTTTTTGCAATAAAGATGACTTAAAAAAAAAGATTTACTAAAAGTTTATAATGTAAGCAGTACGGTTACATCTCTCGCGTTCGACGGGATGTCACAGGGTTTTGACGTCATTTTTGGGCCTACATGGAACCGTCCGTGCAGGCTTTGGTCGGCTTCTGCGTCCGATCCCTGGCTTACCCTCTTGCTTGACACCACACCACCGGAAGCCGTTTCCGCTTTGTACCGATTCTGATGACGTCAGGTAAACATAGGGGTGGAGCTCTTCACTGATACCGACAGTGACGACGAGCAAAGAAGACAAGCTCACTATGGTTCACCTAACGACAACATTCTGTCGCTTATCCTATTTCGGACAAGATTAAAGTTTCCTATATGTTTTTCCACTTTACTCATCTAGTTTCTTGCGGCGGACTGTCTTTACGTACAAGCAGCCGTTAACCGCGATTAACGCCAATTGGACCGAATACGAAAGCGGAAGAACTTTCAGTTAGCAGCATAGTGCAATATTAGTTAGCTAACGTTAAAGTAGTTAGCTTTAATAGTAGCTGATACATCGTTGCGCTGTAGCAGCTAGCAGGCTAGCGTGCTCCCTTCACTGTCATGCTCGGAGTTTCTCGAGATTTCCCTGCATGAACGAGAATACCTACAGTAGTTAACGTTAGCTTGTTAGCTTTCAAACGCCCAGCAGCAGTTTGTACAACCGCCGAGGCGTAGGCAGGGCGGACTTGGACTAACTCACAGCTGAGGTTTGTGCTTTCCTTCGGCGACCTGTGTTTCAGCCGATCGCTCACTCACAAATCCTAGACTTTCTGATGAGATGAGACGGAGCTTGCCACACTGAGTTTCTGTGAAATGGTGGTGGAGCTGTAACACAGCCAGAGCTTTAAAATAAGACGTCTTAGTCCGGCTCACAAGGAGTGTCAGCCTTTAGCTTTGCCAAAAAATCACCCGTCAAGACTGCAGAAATGCTGACAGACAACAGGTAAGGGGAATAATTATAAATACTGGCTCATTTTTACATACAGCATTGCATTTAATAATTGTATCACTTTATTGTAATGCAACATTGTAGCTAAATCACATATTGTAACGGTTAAACGCCAAGACAGTGTCCTAGTTTATTCAGTCTGACAATGCAGAATCAATGTAATAACCGCACTATAAGTAAAATTTGTATGTAGACCCCAGTGAAGGCATGTTAATCATTGTGCTCTCATAATGGGAGTGCCACACTCTGATCATGTAACTGCATGAGTGTGAGTTGCTATTTTTGGTTCCTCTTCATCCTCTGCCTTTCTGATACTCTCTTTTTCTCCATCCAACCCCCACCCCCGCATAATTTCTGTCACACTGTCAATACTGTCTATTTTTTCTCCATTGCTGTTTTGCACAGGAAACGACATCGTAGCTGTGACAGTGAGGAGGACCAACAGCTGAGTCCTCAGGCCAAGAGGTCAGGAGGGGGTCCCACCCTGCTTGTCTCAGATTTGGATTCAGAGGTAAGAATCGCTTGATTTTTACATATTTACACCATCACAAAGATATAGGTTTACCCAGATTTCATCTGAATGTGTGATGAAAGTCATCTTTGAGATGAGGATAAATCTTTCTGCTAACGTAATTCATTCTCTATCGTAAAGCTTATAATGTGAAGCCCATTGACGTTTATAGATAGAGAAAGCAACAGTACATGCATATAAAGACATGTGGCTCTGCATTGCATATACAGTGCACCACTGTCAGGAAAAGCTCAGAATGTTTTATTTAAAGCTTCTGCATCCATCCATGAAGCTACACTTCAGAGCCCATCTCTCTTCTGTATTTGCAGTCTTCCAGCAGCGACAGCAGTAATGGGATCAGTAGTCCAGAGAGAGCAATAGTGGTCAGCGCCAGGCCATGCATACACAGCCAGAACAACCGCATCACCCAGTACTCCCTCAGCCCAAAGCCCGAAGAGTCTGCTAGCTCTTTGCAGCATAGTTTCCATGGCGACAGCAGCGGTGTCTCCTATGACCACATCAACAGAGTCCTGAGGGAAGCACACTTCAGTAGTCTGCAGACAAGAGGGCGTCCAGGCTCGACATGACCGTGACCTCTGCCCCCCGCCCCCCACTCCCGACCTTTTGTCCCTTGCCCATCAGTGCTGACACGACTGGCACGGCGGCTCCTCCTTGAAAGCCTCAAGCGACACACTCGGGTCAGGAGGAAGGGGATGATGTGTGGGGAGGTTTACAGATTTTTGGAGCAAAGGCTCATCCCCACCTCACCATGTACCATTTGTCAAGACCATAAGCACATCCGCCTATCCATGGCCCAGCCACTGTGGTTTTCTGTGCAGTATTGATGTGTTTGTGTGTATGTGAGTGTGTGTGTGCACGCACGCACGCACCCTGTGCACTTTATAAAGAGGTATCATTCTCTTTACATGCGTGCGTTGATGCGTGAACATTTTCATTGGTGCTAATCACAAGGAAAGTGTGATGATCCAAAGTGCTTGCAAAACTAAATAAAGCTAAGCACTTTACTCGGTAAATCCTCATTCTGTTTACTCTCGACTGGGGAAGTCAGTCGCATGTTTGTATTTGTGAAGTGGGAGTTATAGTGATCCCGTTCACAAAGGAAGTTCATGGAGGCCAATGGATTCACTCCCAAGGAGCATTATTAAAACGATCCAGAAATAATATTTTAGGCCTTATTTGTTTTCTCTAACCAAAGTGGTGCAGTTAAAGTATAGTGTATTTGCAGTTGCTTTCACTATCTGAATGAATCCGTTTTGGTGTGGCAGGTAAGCGGGTTCAAGGTATAGGAAATGAGATTCTTCATGAGTCTCACCACCAAAATCCAACCTCAGATTAGACCCTGGCTAATTATAGAGCTGTGAGAGCAGGCACAGGAGTGTGCGGCTCAGGCTCAGCACAGTGCTCCTGACAAAAACAGCCTCCAGTAAAGGCTCTCTAAATCACTTTGTAACCACGTGTTTACTTCTTTAACATTTTACACAACATATGTATATGTGTGTGTGTCGTAAGCCAGTCGGCCATACATGTTCACGTATGGTGTAATATGACCAGCACACTGTGTTGCAAATAAAATGCGAGATGTGAAAGTGATTCATATTTTATGTAATTTTCCAAATCATTTGACATTTAAATAAAGCGTTGCTGAAAGTGATGTCTGCAACATGTCACTGGTGCCATTTAGAGTTCAGTTAAATACAGTACAGCGAAAAGTCATTTATGTCGTAGTTAGTGCTGCAACAAAAATTTAATAAGTTTATTGTTCATGTCCAACAGCATGAACTGAAACAAAATACATCGGTAGCGTTCATTGTACGCAGCAGTAGGTGGGATTACCATCTGGGCATGTAGTTTGTACTACATTCCAGTCCTCAACAACAGTACAGTATGTAACTGAAATAACAATGGTGAGAGGGTGAGGGTAAGGCTTTTTATTTGGTGACATGAGCAACCATTAATGACGTTGCAGGTATTTTGCATTATTGTGATTGCAATTCCTTTGTCAAAGACAATTGCACGCATTGGTTATGCACACAAAAATGAATTCCACCATTACTTCTCCCAACAGTTTTTAATCATAGGCATGCACGCTACAACCACTCTCACGGGTATGTTTTTATCAAGACAGGGTAGATATAATAAATTATTTGTAAACACTCTGATAACATTTACATTGACATAATAGCTTAGTACCAAAAAATGTGGAAGACAACTCTCATTTGCAGATTTGTGTGTCCATAAGAAAAGCAACTATAGTGCAAATTACAAATTGAGGAATTCTCCCTCAGAGGTTTAAAGTGTGCTGCAGAAGCTTAAGAGTTGTTTCAGTTAGCTAAAAGGAATCCTGAGATTAAAGCAACTATCTGTAATAACCTGTTATTCAAGACAACCGTATTTGGGAAATACTTTTGAGAAATTAGACCTCAGCCAACACACAGCAACATAGCTTAAACACCAGTCCTCACTTACAGCAGTTGAGGGATTTTTTGAACCAACTCTGCATTGCACTCATCCAAGGACTACAGTTACGTGTCCTAAATCTCTTGTCTCTTGACCCAATCTGCTGCTTAAATACAACTTCTAACGAGGCACCATACAGATACGAACCCAAACATATTGTGAATATACATGTAGTTATAATCTTCCACATCTGATCTTGGTTTATAAAATTAAATTGTTTTCAGAAAGGATAAACATGATCACTGGTTTAACTAACAGTTCCAGCTGTAATACGTTTGTCAAAAGTTGAGAAATGAGAAGGCTGATACTGGTTGGCTGCTATCAGCCACAACTAAACTGCAAATTGGAGGAGCGCCGTCGCTGATGCTGATGTTATGCACAGCTAGATTCTCCCTTAAGCTGTTGCCCGTCTGGGATGTCTCTCCTTCGCACAGGGGCCTCCCCTTGGTCACCAGCTCCATACCGCTGAACAGGGATAGTCTGCTCAGACAGGGCTGCTCACTGTGGGGCTCTGCTGGATGGGACGAGCCCCTATTCAGCTCTGATTCTTCAGCAACCAGTTTAACCTCAGCAGTCCTGACTGGCTGTACCTCCAACTGTTGCTGAATGGGAGAAAGTTTCTCCTCTACGCCGTCATTCGACACCTCCCCTGAGGAGTCTCTCTGGGCCAAGGCCAGACTAGAAGGGGAAGATGGGTGATTTGGTGGTTGAGCGACACCTGTAAGCGAGGTGTCAGGCTGATAATGGTTGAGATTGGTGTTGCCGGTAGAGTGGGTTGGTAGTAAAGGGCCTGAGTATGTAGATGTGGGAAGCTGATTAGTTGTTGCCGCCTGATGGCTGCTGCTTGCTGTGTCCTGTCTCGGAGCGTGTAGAGATCCACCCATCAGAGCCTCAAACTGTCGCAGGATCTGGTATGAGGAGATAATACAAAAAAAAAAAAATACACCCTCATTCTGAGTATTATCTTGTTCTGTCCTATCCGTCTTCACCATTTGTAGCGTTCTCTTTAAGTCTCTTACCTTGGTGGCTTTGTTGGCCACAGGTCCTGGAGCCCCCTCACTCAACTGGTGGAGCTTTCGTTGTGTAGCGCCAAACATTTGCTCCAGAGAGAGGAGGTCAGAGGTCATGAGGCACGATATAGCACACAGCGACCGCTGCAGGATTGAAGGAAAATAATTTTTTTTTATTAGGATTGCACAAAAACAAAAGAAAACCTGGATCTTCAGTGGATCCTAACCATTATTACCATCCTAACAATGTTTGAGGGATCTTGAAGCTTGCTTGTGAGCAACTCCACCACGACCTCACAATTGAGTATGGAGCACCTGACAGGTTAAACAAGACAGAAATCAGGCCATACAACAGTTATAAAAACAGACAAATAATACATTTCACAGAGAGAGAATCAGCCCCCAAACGGCTGATTTTCGATGCACCGACTCTTTGATGAAGTGCTGGCTCTCCTCTCTGGACAGGAAAACTCTGGATCCTTCAGTCAGTCTGCTGATGAGCGCCATCTCCTGGCCACAGTCCCCTAAGTGCAATGCTTCCACTCTGGACACCAGGCAGTGCATGAGACAGAAAAGACAATGACGTGGACAAAGTGAGAATACGTGGGGTATCTTATGCTAATGCCGCACACTGGATGTGACTGCGTTGAGATGTAGGCAGAAAATAGCTGGTTTGACAGGCTGACTTTGCCACTCACCTATCTGATAAGTCCCCACTGCTCTCTCTACTGGCCCCCGATTGGCTCCCGGTACCAGCTGACTTGCTGCCCACAGAGGCCCTGCTGTTAGCTGCGATATCCTGAGAAGAGTTGTGAGAGGAGCTGTTGCCGCTGTCTGTCTCTTCCCAGCCGCCTCCTGCCTGCCCTGGGCACCGCTGGGTCAACGCTGCGGTGAAGACACATGGTAGACAGGCGTCAAATTTAAAATTTATTTAAAATAAAGTCTTGACACACTGTTACATAGTGAGCTGGTCAGTGACTCATCTGCAAAAATATTTCAGCTTCGAGCCTTCTATTTAGAAATCTTCACCGTCTCACCTTTTGGTCTGCGAGCAGGAACGTTATAGGCACACGCAGGCACGGCCACCTCTATGGGAGCAGACGGCGCAACTACGGCCCGGTAATGGTTGTCATGGAGACGGATGCCCTGGTGTTCAGTTGGGGGAAGGACAGCACTGGCCACTACCTCTGCAGCTTTCTGGATCTTATCCAGTAGTGAGTCACTGCCCGCTGGGAGACACAGGTACAGACAGAAAAACGGTACAGAAATTTACACAGAAGATAAGATTGATTGGATTTGTGTTTGTGTGTGTGGTGGTGTACCACTCACCTGTCCCCTGCTTCCCTGGACTGTATCCAAATCCCTGCATTCCTGACCTGTGGGAAGTTCCTGAGCCCATACCTGGACAGAAAGACACAGAAGACCAATTGTACTAAGGGCTTTTAGTTCAGAAAACGCAAAGAAGGTTATGAAATTGATTCAAATTCATTAAGCTCTAGACACTCATGCTCTCTAATATTTCAAATAGTGTACACTATTATTAAACACGACAGCCGGAATGGGTTCTGTCCATTTTGATTTGAGTCCATGTTTTATCATTCATTAAACTCAACACCATGATAGTGTAATGAATAGATGTGTGTGGAGTATGGTCCGTTAAATTAAGTGCTTGTTGTTACTCACCCATTGTTGGGGGGGCTACGTTGAGCGGGGAGATGACGGTTTTGGTGGAAATTGTATCTGTGAAAAGCAACCTGGCCACTTCCTGCAAAAAGAATGAAGTATAAAAATTGAGTGTGCTTACCTAGCTGTCACAGATATATGACTGACATGATCATTAAATACAACCCGAGTCTCACCTGTGCTGTATTTCTCACTTTCTGGTACAATGCCGTGCCGTGGATAGGATCAGGAGGGCCGCTGTAAACTTAAAGAGCAAAACATCCAACAGCGATGTGAATTTTCTGGTGACGGAGGGGCCACAGAGTGATGAGAGTTAAACGGAGCGAAAAGCATAAGTGACTCATGTCTAACCTGATGCTTGCTGGATGAAGGTGGAGTTCCTTCTAAGTTCTGTGAGGAACTGGTTTGAGCCATGACCGCAAAGATGGACGAAGATCTTCAGCACCTGAAGCATGAACAGAACCCTGTTAGAGTAACTCACAGACAGGAAACGTAGGAAAAACACCAACATTTAAAAATGTATACATTATGGCTACATGGCAGCTCCATTTCAGTTTCATATTACAGGTGGAAACTTGAAAAATAACAGTTCTCACCTTGAGTTTGACATGACAGGACTCCACCTGCAGCCTCTCCAGAAGGTACTCCAATAAACACTGACCACAACCTGAAGACTCATGGGAGATTTCTACGGTGTGATGATGGTTAAGGATATTACCATAGCGTAACAGTCTCAGTATGTCTGATGCTCCCTGGTTACACCAGACAATAATAATATAACATTATAAATCGTTAACTCTTGTGTGGATATTACGGATGTGCTTTTTTTTTTTTTATAACTAACTCCTGCTTAGGCTAATAAGCTTTAAAAGCTGCCCTGCTTTTTTGATTCAAATCCAAATAATGGATCTCATCTGTTTATTTTTACTGAAGAGTTTCCATTGGTTTAGCTTTCCATTCCTTTACACTAAAAAGGAAGGTGTGTCACTGAGCAGTGAGCAATGGATTTCAACCGGGTGAACCATATGTTCACAGTAATAACCTTAAAATTTGTTAATTTAGCTAGTTTCCACATTTTTTGTAGATTACAGGTGACATTTTGGACCATTCAGCAGCTATCAGCTAAATCAGTTTCTTTGCATGTGAGCCACATATTTATATCACCTTCAGCGGTTGCAGCTGCTGGCTGAAGCACAACCGAGGCTGCCAAAGGATACTTCCAATCTCTTGGAAAAGGTAGCCAGGACAGGGGTTTTCATCATCTGCTGTAGCCTTCATCAGAGTCGGGACCTTTAGTTGGTGGAAAAGATGATGGTTAAAAAGTGTGATTCTAAGTCACAAGTTCAAAGCGCACAGTAAGCTTACTTTGTCTGTTTGATTACAATCCAACCTGTGTACTTTACAGGTTGACTGACAGCATACACTGACATGGACACAAACTTGACATGACACCAGTACCAGGTTAGGCGTTTTGGCCAAACGAGCAGTTTTATCTGTGCTTTATGTCTGTCTGTTGCTTTAAGACTTCAACGAAACAAGCTGGCAAGTCACTGAAAAAATGACATAAAATCTAATTAGCAGTTTGTTTCTTCATGCTGTTAGCTAGCAGACTAGTAGTAACAAGCTAGTGATGGCACAACTTAACAGTTTCAAACAGACACGTCAACGCACGTCATAGTCGTCATGCTCCGTTCGGCTTTTCATGGTTTCTTAAACTAGTAATGGCTTTAATGGTTACTTACTTTCTGAAGAAAAGCTAATCGTTCCATAAATGTAGCCATGATTTAGCAATTCTGGCTGCGAGTTACTCATCTTCCTCTGAGGGGCACAAGGGGAAGGCGGGGCTGGGGATGACAGCTTGCCAATCACGGAACAGCAAGGAGCAATCCTAAATTCTATTGGTGTTTTGGTTACGCCTAAGGTCGACAAACAGCGAATCAACTTGAGGAAAGCTAGAGCTGACATTTTGATTGACAGGGAGATGAGCGAATAACATAACCGAATATGCTTTTGGACGTTTCCTTGATGACACGGTCAACAATATGGCGCCGTCCATGGATGACAGAAGTGCATCATCTGCTTGTTGATGTGTATTTTCGTTTAAATGTTTTATATGTTTGCAAGTACATTTAACAAACCGTGAGGCAGCGTCGGTTTCTGAATTGGCAGTTCATCTCTATCGTGCTCGTCAGTTGACTTGAAACCATTAAGGACCTGTGTTCATCGCCTGAACAGCAGCCATGTCTGGGCCAAATGTCTGGAGTCGCACTCGAGAGAAAATTAGACATTTCCCCGAACTTTTCGCACAGTGTGCAGGAGAGGTAAGCACTGAAAAAGTTATTGGGACATTGTCATAGCGGGAACGTCTTGGTCTCAGAAATAGTTCACTTAATATTAAAATGAATTCCAACTTGGTGCTTATGCTACATAAAACCACTTTTCAGGTCAGGACCACAAAACACAGTGTGCCCCCATGCCCCATAGCAAGTTAACGAGGCCATTTTTGCAGTTTCCAAAGAGCACATCCCACGTATCTTTCATTTGAACATCATCATCTATGCGGTTTGTTGGGACTGTTGGACACCACAGACTAACATCCATTATGCAGAGCCTGCATTTTGCAACACTAATGCTACTACTAATACTGTAGAGCAGTGGTTATCCTTTATGTCAAGACCCCTAAATAAGTTTGATAAGGTAAGATTTTGTCCCAGGGTCCCGATCTGATGGGAGTTTTGTTTTTAGATGTTTTATTACAGAGAGTGTATGAACCAATGGGCAAACCAGACATACATCCTCGCATTGTGTTACTTATGGATGGAATTATAGCAAAGGTAAATGATTCCCCTTTTTGCTGGGAACCCCCTTAAGGACCCTTGGGGGTCCCCGGACCCCACTTTGAGAATCACTGTTGTAGAGTGCAGGTTACAAGAACATGCCAGTTATTCATTTATAACGTAGATATCAGACTTTTTCAATTGTTTGTTCGGCTTGACTGTTGAGGTTAGAGTTTACTCAGTTCATGATTGCACGTTGAAATGCAGTTACCCATTTACACAAACAGAAACTGTATGAGTAAGATGAATGTTGTAATAATAGAGTAAGAGAAACAATGGAGTTTAATGACACAATGCACAGAGAGGACGATAGTTGAGTGCATACAATAGAATAAAATAACAGAAATTTCATTTTATCCTGGACAGAAGGTGAAACATAAACTTGCGTTGTTTTCCTTTATCTAATGTCAACTAATGTGTGATTCAGGCAGCAGGGTATGGGAAGTGTGTTGCAGCTACCACAACAGGCAGACAGGAGCTGAGGAAGGACCTGTGCGCCAAGGAATTTGAAGCACTGAAGACCTGCTTTACAAATGCAGTACGTGATAAGGTCCGAAATCCTCCTGCTGGTCCTATGAAGTGGTGATAGATGGCCTTTGTTCAAATGTTACTTTGTTTTATTTCAGGCCAAGAAAAGAGCCAAATGAAAGAAAACTGTCATGGCTCTGTTGGAGCGGACCTACCTGGACCGTCAAATCAGCTGTTCATTGCTGAGAGAGAAGACATGAAGTTTCAAGTGTTGATTGACTTGTAGTGCTGAACGAATATTAGTTTATCTTGATGATAACATAGCCCTTCTTCTACTTGGCACTGTGAATGAACTGAATGTGTTTGGTGTGTTTAAAATTCACAGACACCTTTTCATGACTTTGTTTAATATGCAAGACTGATACAGTTCTGTAATATACAGAGGCGAATAAAACATTGCTGATAGTCATTATAGTCTGAACACAAACCAACAGTGATGTAAGTCAGAGATGTTCTTATCAGCAAAATGTACAGAAATGCAATGCACATAGAAAAATAGTCATTAAAATAGCCTTTTGTACAAAACAAAGGTCCAGCATGTGTGGAATGGCTAACTGATGGAGGAAAAGTTTGATTACTAAGAAACACAACAGTCTTTATTTCCTTCCAATGTACACTTATTTTCTCATAATTACTGTACTGTTTACAGTAAGTGGTCCAGTGGAAGCAGAGAAACTGCCACATTTGTTTCGATAAACTATCACCACTGCAGCATATGGATCAGAAGGCACTGATAAATCAACAAGAATGAGATACTGAAGATGGAATGGCATCGACCGCGATGGATCCAGATGTGTCAAGCTGCTTCGTTGTGCCCAGTTTATCAAAGAGCAAGACTACACTATATACACCTCTTAGCTCCAACAATAAGTTGAATGCACTTATTTTCATTTGAAAGAGTACTGAAATAACAGCATGGTCGCTTGAACCCACATGACACATCTAACATGTGGTAAATGTAGGTTCCCTAAACACTGATCACACAACAAATTTACATCTCAAAGTAAAAGGAAAACACAAACTCACCAGAAACATTTAAAATAAAATCAGCACAGGAGACAATAAAACATATCCTAGAGAGAAGCAGACTCCACAAAGCTGCTGAATGAAAAGGAACTGAGGTGATTCATACAAACAGTACTATGTCCGCCTTGTCACAACACTATAGAACGTTATTTGCATAGGGTTTATGTACACTACAACCTTTTCAAAATGCTCGTCCTAAAGGCAAAAATAAGTTAATATGTACACACATTGCTCTTTAATAAAGAATTTGAGTTATTTGAGTGCACAGTATAACGAAATGGAAAATGTTCCTCTTTGTCCGTAACATTTCAAAAAGCAAGAAAGAAAGCAAGGCAACGATATCATGGTCCACAGTATAACAAGTTCTCTGCAGGTGTGAAGTATGTTGCTGTCTGTCTGTTATTTCGCACCATCGTCCTCTGAGGCCTGCTTAATCTGCCGTGAGTGTACCATTGCCCCAGCCAGTAGCTGCTCTTCTAGGGCTGCGTGCAGGTCTGAGCCCCCCAGCTCCAGAAGGGGCTCCAGCCCCGGCACGCCCCTGGAAGCCCCGGTCTCCTTCAGGGGCCCTCCAGCCTCTCTGGGTCCCAGTGCCCTGCGCCTCCGCCTTAGATCCATCTCTCCCTGGTCCCTGACCTTCTCGTGGGAGCCCTGGGGGCGAGCCTCGGCTTTGACGCCCCCGTCTTCCACACTTTCTCTGGGGTCCGCCTGAGCAGCAACATTCTCTTTGAGGTCTCGTCCTCCTTTCTTCAAAGCTTTACCATCTTCTCTCTCAGCTCCCGGTGCAGCTTTTCTAGCATTTACGGCTTCTACGACTCGCCCCACCTGGGCCAGTCTCTCCTGAGCCTCCTCCCCCTGTTTCTCTTTCCTCTCAGATATTTCCTGGTCTGCTTTCTGTATCTGCTGCTGAAAACTCTCTTCTGCAGGGTTCTCCTGTGGAGCGTTTTCTTTTACCGCTCCCTCTTTCTCCAGCTCCTGTTCTCTGGCCAGCTTCTCTCTTCTCTCCCTTTCCAGTCGCTCTTTCTCCACCCTAGCCTGCACTTCTTTCTCTATCCTCTCTTTGTCAGCTCTTTCCTTCTCTAACTCCTGCTCTTTGGCCAGCTTTTCTTGTCTTTCTCTTTCCAATCTTGCCTGCACTTCCTTCTCTATCCTTTCTCTCTCCATTCTTTCCTTTTCTAACTTCTGTTCTCTGGCCATCTTTTCCTTTATCTCCCTCTCAAGCTGTTCTTTTTCCAGTCTTACTTGAACCTCTCTCTCTATCAGTGCTTTTTTAATATTTTCAATTTTCTCCTTTTCCTTATCCAGGCTCCTTTCTTTATCTTCAAGTTGAGCTACCTGGTCATTTTCAGGTACAGGCTGACGGTCGTCAGGTATTTTCTTTCCCAGTGGCACTCCTCTCGCCCCAAGCTCACCCTGCTTATGGGATTCTCCTCTAGGTGCAATATGGCCATCTTCCTTGTAAGCCGCTTGAACAGCTACTTCAGGAGCCCCTACTTCAGGAACCTTATCACCTGCCTGAGCTTGATTCTGGGCCACAGCGTGATGCTCAGCTACTCCACCCTGTGGAGCTCCAACTCCCTCCTTGGGCTGTTTCAGGTCTGAGGCCAGGTCAGAGTCTTTGAGCTTCGCTGCTCCATCTTCCATCACTTCCAAGTGTTCCTGAACTACTTTCTCTGCCTCACCATCAGCTGCAGCTCCTTTAAGTTATAAACACATTTATTTCTAAGATTGAACACTACCACTTGTTGTATGATATCTGTGCTCTCCATCAAGTGTCACGTTAGGGCTGGACAATAAAATAACAATAATTATCACAATATAATTTTTTCCAATAACAATATAATAAATGTTCAATAAATATTCATAAATGTTTGACTTTATTCACATGAATCATACACAAATTAGAACTTTTTTTTTATAAAAATATTTAGTTGTTGAGGGAAAATGACTGAAAAAGGTTTTTACTTAAGTTTACTCATGCGTATTTGTTGACAAAGATTTTATCATAATTATTTTGAATGTTCCACCTCCGATTTGTGAAGTGATCCACTGTTTGGAATCAAGTGTTGACCATAAAGAAGAAAAAACCACAATTTTCAGGTTTCTTCAGCTTTCACTCGGGTGTATAAATCAGCCTTTAAACTCGAAAGAACGATTTGTTACTTACCGTGATAATTATCGATATCGAAAGATATGAAACTTTTTATTGTGATAAAATTTTTGGCCATATCGTCCAGCCCTTTGTCACACCTGGAAAACATCACGTGTATACTCACCAGCAGGTTGTTTCTGGTGGATTTCCTTGTGTTGCTCTTCTATGACAGCCAGTAGTTTCTCCTGCTGGTCAAGAAGTCTCTTCTGTTGCTGCTGCTGCTCCTGGATCACCTGCAGTAGCACAGCGTGGTCGAGCTGGCCCTCTGCACAACAGAAACATTGAATTAATTTAAAATAAGTCACAACCTGCTCTGAGAACATTAGCATTAGTTAAGAAGCTTAGTTAGGCTGATGTGGGACCAGTGTCTAGGTGAGAGGGGAAGGGAAATAGAGATATGGCTTAGTAGTGGCTCATTAATCCATTCAGACAAACATCTCTAGATTGTAGCTTTAAACATTAGCTGGAGTGGGCAGCAGTAGACACACACAAACTATGTTAAGGGGAAAGGTGAGTGGATTATTTACTTGTATGATAAAAACACAAATTAATAAGTATGTAAATATCTATGAACAAATAAATGGCCCACTGAATGACAGAACATTTTAGGGACAGACCGAGATGAAGAGAAGAGGCAAGAGGGAATTCATACCTGCAACCAGCTTTTTTATCACTGTGATAGGAGTCCAGCAGAGAAAGAAAGAAAAAGAGAAAGAGGAGGAGAGAGAGAGCAAACGTAAACAGAGCAAGAAAGTCAACAAAAGACTGCGTAGTGCGGAGAGCCAGGTCAAGAAGTAGGAGAAAGAAATGGATTTGAATATCTCTGCTGTCTTTTACACCCCTTGTAGAATCACAAATAGCCACAAGAAGCAAGATCAGATGACCGATTACATTATATAAGATAAAACAAGCAAACTGAGATGGGGAAAAGAGAGGCAGGAGCATAAACAGCATGCAGCAGACCACGGCAAATCCTATAAGGTTTGTTACAATATAGCCGAGTAAAGAAAACTCCACCTTCAATAAACATTTTCAATCTGTGTTGTACTTGTTGTATCTATTGTGCCACTTTCAAGAATAACCTAAGCACTCATGTATGTGTACACAGAAGTGGAAAATTTAACAGTGATGCTGTCAGTTTTTCCCCACTTATGGTTAAACAGAAAACAGTCATGTGCTGGGTCTTACTGTCATCTTACTGTCATATCCACTCAAAGCTGTTGATGCATTGCATTCTGATCAATGGAGGCTGAATGAATACTGAATGTTGGTTAAAAAAAAAAAGTTTACTAATTCTAAGTTAGCAGGACAAAAATATTTTTATGCAGCTATATTTTAGATTACATCACATCCTATCAATTGTAGCAATTCAAAAATGAAAAATATATCCCTAAATGATACACTTGCAGTGCAACCCGTTTTACGATGTGTGTGAATAAGTGACCTAAGATATTAACTCATGCCTATCCAAATAGAGGTTTTCTACTCCACTTACCGTCCAACTTCTCGTCTGCTGTATCTTTGTTGTCTGCAGCAGGAGCCTCGGCTGCAGCAGGATGATGCTCTCCTTCAGGAAGTGGAGCTGTGGGATCACCAAATATCACAAGGTCAATGTTGTATTTTCCTAGAACTGTTTTTATGTAACTAGAGTTACACAACAGAGACTACTACTACTAGAATACTCACGTTTCCCTGCAGCCTCTGGAGCTTTGCCCACATTATGGACCTGATTGACCACCTCAGCTGCATTCCCTGCAAGAGGATCTTTCACAGGATTGAGCTTCTCAACTTCCTTTGGCCGGGGAACGTCCTGCTTTTTGCCTGCGTCGGCATCCAGCTTCTCCAGTACCTCATTGGACAGGATTTCACCTCCACCCAAATCCACTTCCTCTTTCCTCACAACAGCCTCCTCAGGCTTTGGTTTCTCTTCAACCTTGTGGTCTTTTTCTACCTCTATCTCCACAGCATGCCCTCCATCTCTTTTGGGTTCTTCGTCTCCACCTCCTACAGGAGGAACAGGTTGTTTCTTGTCCTCTTCCAGCTCTGCGTTGTTTTTTCTTGTGTCGACCATGACCTCGTCATGAGGGATAGGTGGTTCATGGCGATGGGCCTCGCCCTCCGGTGCTGCAACACCTGTGTAAATACACAAAACATCACAAATTCTAATCAGTTCATTGAGGAAACAATTAAGATTCAAGCCCTGGGTCAGTTTCCTTACCAGCATCGGGGCGGTCCAACTGCACCTCTTCCTCCTTCTTCCCCTCAGGTAGTTCCACTGGTCCTTTAATCTGGAGGGGTTCAGCCTGGCCCCTCTCTACGGGTTGTACCACCTCCACAGCTGGAAGGTCAGGTTTTTCTATCTCCATTGGCTTCTTGTTTGGAAGATTATCTACATGAAAACACACAGAACACAGTCTATCACAACAAAGTCTACTGCTACTGGAAATCACCTCTATGCAAATGTGCGATATCCAATATATAAACTGAACAAAATTATAAACGCAACACTTTTGTTTTTGCCCCCATTCATCATGAGCTGAACTCAAAGATCTAAAACTTTCTCTGTGTTCACAAAAGGCCTATTTCTCTCAAATATTGTTCACAAATCTGTCAAAATCTGTGTTAGTGAGCACTTCACCTTTGCCGAGATAATCCATCCACCTCACAGCTGTGGCATATCAAGATGCTGATCAGACAGCATGGGTATCGCACAGATGTGCCTTAGGCTGTCCACAAGAAAAGGCCACTCAAAAAAGTCCAGTTTCACTGTATTGGGGGGGTCTGGGGGGATCTGGAAACCAGTCAGTATCTGGTGTGACCACCATTTGCCTCACACAGTACAACACATCTCCTTCGCATAGAGTTGATCAGGTTGTTGATTGTGGCCTGTGGAATGGAATGTCCACTCCTCTTCAATGGCTGTGCGAAGTTGCTGGATATTCGTAGGACCTGGAACACGCCGTCATATACGCTGATCCAGAGCGTCCCAAACATGCTCAATGGGTGACATGTCTGGTGAGCATGCTGGCCATACAAGAACTGGGATGTTTTCAGCTTTCAGGAATTGTGTAAAGATCCTTGCAACATGGGGCCGTGCATTATCATGCTGCAACATGAGGTGATGGTCGTGGATGAATGGAACAACAGTGGGCCTCAGGATCTCGTCACAGTATCTCAGTGCATTCAAAATGCCATCAATAAAATGCACCTGTGTTTGTTGTCCATAACACACGCCTGTCCATACCATAACCCCACCACGACCATGGGCCACTCGATCCACAGCGTTGACATCAGCAAACTGCTCACCCACACAACACCATACACGCTGTCTGCCATCTGCCCTGTACAGTGAAAACCGGGATTCATCCATGAAGAGAACACCTATCCAAAGAACCAGACGCCATCAAATGTGAGCATTTGCCCAACAAGTTGGTTACGACAATGAACTGCAGTCAGGTCGAGACCCCGATGAGGACGAGGAGCGTGCAGATGAGCTTCCCTGAGATAGTTCCTGACAGTTTGTGCAGAAATTCTTTGGTTATGCAAACCGATTGTTGCAGCAGCTGTCCGGGTGGCTGGTCTAGACGATCCTGGAGGTGAAGATGCTGGATGTGGAGGTCCTGGGCTGGTGTGGTTCCACATGGTCTGTGGTTGTGAGGCTGGTTGGATGTACTGCCAAATTCTCTGAAATGCCTTTGGAGACGGCTTATGGTAGAGAAATGAACATTCAATTCACGGGCAACAGCTCTGGTGGACATTCCTGCAGTCAGCATGCCAATTGCACGCTCCCTCAAAACTTGCGACATCTGTGGCATTGTGCTGTGTGATGGAACTGATGGAAGCCTTTTATTGTGGAAAGCCTAAGGCACACCTGTGCGATACCCATGCTGTCTGATCAGCATCTTGATATGCCACACCTGTGAGGTGGATGGATTATCTCGGGAAAGGTGAAGTGCTCACTAACACAGATTTTTTCACAGATTTGTGAACAATATTTGAGAGAAATAGGAGTTTTGTGTACATAGAGAAAGTCTTAGATGTTTGAGTTCAGCTCATGATGAATGGGGGCAAAAACAAAAGTGTTGCATTTATAATTTTGTTCAGTGTATATCCCCAAGATCCTTCAGCTAAACTGTGCTCCCTGTTAAGGCAACATGACTGAGTAAATAAGTCCTTTAGTAATAGATTTAAACAACCATAAAAATTCAAAGTTTTCATGCTAGGAGCTTTTTTTACTCTTATTTAGTACTGCTGCGGGTGAGCTTTTTATTTGCCTTTGCTGCACTTTTCACACAGCCAGTGTATACAGTCTGATAAATATGAGACACGTTACTGCGACTAAATTAAGAAACCATAAATTTGAAGCCTCATTTATTCCACTATTTTCTCTTGTCTCAGAAAAATAAAACTACCACATTCTAGTGCTAGCTAGTACTATTTAATACTGGCCCTGACATATATTTTCTTCTACAGTTGTGTTTATTACACACATTAAATGCTGGCAATAAAATAAATTAGCACCTCGGCATAAACTACGTACGTACTGATCCACTCAGCTGTAACCGACTTCAAGCTGACTATTGAGGAGTAGCTCCACCAGGTGGCAGCAAACACAGACGAAGGCAAAATACTGACAGGTATAATAAATGAGTCAGAGAGAGAGAGAGATGAATTAAAATTGTAAGTGACAAACTGGTGTGGAGGTTGGAACACATGGGTTTCACCTTGAGTAAAAATGTGTGGAAAGACTGCCGCAAAGAAAAGAAACCATGGGGTATAAACAGGAAGTTAAAATAAAAGTCCCTCCTGTTACAGCCTAAAACTGATAACATTAACTCGAAGGGTTCCTCTTCGCCCCACAATCACCCTCTTCCCTTTATGCAGCTAAAGCTCGCAGGCATTTTATAGCTGCCACTGGAGATATGGGGGGTAATGTATTTTGGGGGGAGGGGATAACAGGAGAAATGAACAGAGGTAGAGGGGTGGAGGAGAGAAATTACTCGAGTTTGAAGGGCATCACCCTCGTTCCATCAATGTCAAGCACTCAGCGCTGCTCTCAGATATTATCAAGAGGTTATCTCCTCACCCTGCCTGTCCATCAGTCAATCAGTCACTGTGTCTGTCTCCATCTTTTCTTCTCTCAGAGATGAAAGAAACCTCTTTCTTTTTCTACAGCTTTGTGCTTTTGTTTTGGTCTCTCTGGCTCTTTACTACTACCTCATATTGTCTTTTTGTGGCTGTTTTACGGGCTGCGGTCCATAACTTTGAAAATAAAACAAGAAATAAACTCCCGTGCTGCTGGTGCCTTTAACTACATGCAGCGCTGCTGTCCACTCCCAGACACTGCAGACTACCCTGGCTCCGGACCTTTGAGGTAAATGTTTCCATGGCTCATTAGTAAAACACTTTAATCTACATTCCCTCAAGTAGGTAAGTGATTGCCAGCCATTAGTGCATGTCATGATCTTTACCGTGCAGTTCGCGGAGGTCCGGTAGGGGCAGGTTTTTCTTGTCAGGTGCTGGAGGAGGAGGACCTTGGACCTTGGTGCCGGGGCTTCTGGCCGAAATTGAGAGGGTGGTAAAGGTGCTGACCAGCAGGATGCACAGACCTACCAAAAGCACCAGCTACAGAACAGAGAGAGAAAGAGGAGAAGCACAACCGGTCAGAAACAGTGAATAAACATATTTTCAATGAGCAAATGATTAGGAAAATTCTGGCTATGTAACCTGAGCGAGGATGCCATTCTTCTGGATCTTTCTGTAGATGAGAGCAGGGCATATAAAGCAGATGAGGCTGCCCATGGTCGCTCCAGTCAGACCCAGAATGGTTTCCACTAAAGAGAGAAAAGGGAAAGAAAAACACAGGTTACAGATTATATTGTGGTCCTTTTACAGCAGTGGTTCCCAACCAGTGTTACTTGTACCCCTGGGGGGTAATTCTGCAGTTGTCAGGGCCTATGTGGTAATCATAAATAAACAAATCCTGGCCAAAACGTAATGGACAGCTGAAATAGTTAGCTTAAAGTCAGACGTGGTTTGCGTCCCACAGAGCGCACTGATCTCTTCTGCTATAAAACTCAAAGCATTCCCTAGCTCCATTTAGACCTGCCTCTGCCATTCATATCCGGCACCCGGCCAGCCTCAGGCTCCCATCCATGGCACCCTGCTCCTGGCAGCAGAAAACCTTGGCCCCACCCCTGTCTCTGTGGACCGGGCCGGCTGGGCGTCGGGCCTGGAAACCTATCGTTCATCCAGAGGACGGACACCAGATTGTCTCCCTCAGATTTAGTGTCCATTCTCCCCAGGGTCCTTACCTCCCTTCTCCTCAGTCTATTAGTCTGATTAGATACACAAAGACCCAGCCAAACCCACTCTGTGTGTGTGTGTGTGTGTGTGTGTGTGTGTGTGTGTGTCCACCCAATCAAAAGTTTAACAAACAGCCACCATATAAAAGGATGAATAAAACATAAACTGATGCTAACCTTTACATCTCCACCATTTTGGAGCCGTTTGTGAGGGGGACAGAAAGACTCAAAGAACCTGACAGAGAGCCAATATTGGTGTGTACATGGATGTGTGTGTCTGCGGCATGTGTCTGTGTGTGGGTGTGAGAGAGAGAGTCTGGGAGAATAATAGCCCTATCTTCCCGTCTGCCCGTCTAAAAGGAGATAAAAGTTAGGGCCCTGATTTAAGGACTGTGTTAGAGTGTGACAGTCACTGACTCATATATTCACATTCACACACGTCGTAAAGCTCCCCAGCCACTCCGCCCACATAAAGGAACACATGCACCTCCAGTCAGCAAGCTGTACACATACACATACAATTGAAATCCGTGGCTGATTGCTCACACACACACACACACACACACACACACACACACACGTGCAGGATGTACCGTTGGGGATAAGAATGCCTCCCAGCATGGTGCCAAAAACAATGGAGAGAGTGATCATCTTGAAGCGCAGAGGAGGCATGTATCCCCCAGCAGCAAACGTCCCATCCTTCTGCTGTAAGTCGGAAACAGAGAGTGATATAAGAGGTACAGAAGGAAAGACTAAATAAATAAATAAAATCTCACAAATGTACTGCATACGCGACACGTTTTTCTAAACTACAAAAGATTGTGTGCGCGTCACAGGATTTTTACAAAATCAGATGTGTTCATGTGCCTACAATGTCTGGATATGATGCAAATGCAATCGACGTCGCAGTTAAGTTCCCCAGCAGGTGTTTCCAGAGGGCTCTGTTGTTTACAGGGCGCAACATGTTCCTGTTTTTACTATTGTCAAACTGTATTGCAGAGAATGGGAGTGCCTGATCAACAATGATTAATAGGTAGGCAATAGGTCACACTGTATATTAAATTATGATTAATTTACTTAGATTTACCCCATAAAGCTAGTTTATTAGTAGAATTCAAGCTGACCTGCTGCTCAAAAAGCATGGTGTTGATGGCCTGCCGGCAGGGCAGGATCATCATGGGGAAGCCAACGGCCACAGACATCATGAAGCCCACGCGGATCATTTCCGTCACTAGGTTGGACGGGAAGTTCATCAGCACGTTGCCTGCAATGTTATCTGTGAAACTGACGTAGCCAAAGAAACCCACCTGGTTCAGAGAGAGAGGCGGAGGGAACCAAAATATAGGTTTGGAAGGAAAACAAAAAGAAGGAGACGCACATGTTTATTTTTAGAAAGTCCCTCATTGTTTTTTTACATGAAAGCGTACGTGCACAAGAAATCTGTCGTGCTGTCTGATGGAAACTTCACCTTTCAAGACTCTTCCACTGATACAAATACAAAACAGCTGGAAAGACCGACATAAAGATACTAAGACAATAACAATGGTAACAGACACCATTCAATACATTTTTAAGCACTGATTTCAGCAAAACTATCAGAACAAGCCGGCACTCTCACAAGGTTTCCATGTGACAGCAGTGACAGGGGCAAATGTAACCAGTGTAAACACCGGAGGCTGGTGTGCATAGAAGTGTGCTTGCACTCACGGTGATGTAGAAGATGGTGACTACGTTGAGGGCCGAGGTGAAGATGGTGCTCATGCGTTTGACGGACGGCTCATCCAGGCTGTCGTAGGTCGGCAGCACCTGCCTGTGAGAGACAAGCAGCCCAACAACAACACTAGTCTGCGTGCTGCATGACACACACAGGTACTGCTGCTGTGCATTCATGTGCTGTCAGCATTATCAGAGACACAACTTTTGCTAAGGGAAGTGGCACCTCCAAGTCTAGAAGGGGGAGTCTGGGACAGTAGTTTCATTGATGTCACCTGAATCAGCAGAGTTTTGATTTTTCTTCTTCTGCTCAAACAGCTGACAACATTTGACAGTGTAGCTATCTGCTTACTTCAAATTTGATAATGGAAATTGCTCTGTAGATTTCTTTAATGTGCAGCAATCTGGATGCCCACTTGTTCAACTCATCATCAAATGATGCATCTCCCTCCTCACGCCCTTGTCAGCGTCCAACTCAGACAAGTGATTTATTTCTGCTTGTTTAGCCCATTAAAGATTTAACACAGTAAGACAGTTATGTAACACATCAAATTAAGCAAATTAAGTCAAATTTGTTGTTTGACTGGTCGTAAAGTCACTCGTGCCTACTCAGTGATGTAAATTTGCAGATATTCTGCATTGTTTGTTAATGAATATAGTTCACTACCACCTTCTGCAAAACTTACTCTTAAATAATCGCTTTAAATGTATGAATAAAACTCATATAGCCAGACATCATTTAAAGCACATGAACATACAAGTTGTGTGTCTATAATAACTTCTGCCAAGCACATGAATGCAACAAGTTTTTCAACATGTGGACTTTTTTCACATTCTGAATATTATGTTATTAATATTATAGATGTAAGTAATGTCATGGCAAAGGGGGTGAAGTGTGTAGGAAGTGTCTACATATGAGCGTGTGTATGTGTGTGTGTGACACAGAATGGGTGACAGTAATCAAGGCTGGCTGAGGTTGAACCTGAGACTGTATGTAAACCAAGGTATCTGTCTCCTTCTGTCATTTTCGGTCCTCTGCTATAAGAGACTGTGACGATGTGGAGGGGACCAATAGTTTTGCTCACAAAAAATGGGTGGGTTCAAATAAAGGTTGGTATGTCCTGAGTAGTTTAACACATGTAGATGTGAATACCACGAAAAGAGAGCTGAAATTCTGAACTCTTGTCTCATACTCCTCTTTTGATGTTTGATTATATATATATATATATATATATGTGTGTGTGTGCCTGGCAGATTTTACAGTATAATAAAGTTTCCTGGCAGACTATTTGTGCTTGCCTCTTCTTTTTCTCTCTTGCTATGAAAGGAAGAAATGACAGAGAGCAAGGAACCCTAAATTTCTCTGCCTCTCATTCTCTCTTTGTGTGTCCCTCTTTCACACACACTGGTTTTATGAGCAAGCACTGTCCCGTGGTGCTTTTTTAATCCGCAAACCAGTAAATCTCATAGCCAAGGTTAAATAAAACAGCTTATTGTAAGTGGGGAGCTAAAGCATCTAATGGTCACTCAATAGTCCAGACTCAGAGGCTAATGTGTTTTTGCTTCAACGCTGCCCTTAAATGGAGGAAATATGATGGCGAAGGTCTTCAAAGCGAATGTGGGTGAAAGTGTGTATGTGTGTTGGGAGGGCTGGTGTGTGTGCTGTAGATAATATCATTAACTTGGAGTTGAAAGCATGCTGACAGTAGCATCACAGAGGGACATTTTCGCTTCATAGTTGTCTTATGTCCCTCTATTATGAGCTAACTCCTCCGCGCTATTCAAGCGTACAGCCAAAAAACAGCAGGGCCAGCTCCCATCCCGTCTAAATGGTGATGTTAAGTAATGTTTTAACTGAAAGTAAACACATTTCATGAATGTAATAAAAATCCAATGTGCTGAGAGCTGTTTAATCAGCCTGTGAATACATCAGTGTGTGTCTGTAAGATGGCGGCAGGCCAATGTGTTGATTAGTGGTTTGGCTTAGCTGCCTGCCGCCTAGCGGAGCGCTTGCCTCGCTCGGCCTGACCACAGGCCAAGAAATCACCCTGCCAAATATCAGTCAGCACTGCTAGTGGGAACCGACGCACACATGCATAAACACACACAGGCACCGCACTTTCTTCTTCTTCTTCTAACATGAGCACACCTCACTTGGTGAACACACCCGCCCTACCATAATGTTATGTTGGCTCTGTGAGATTACATTAATTAAAGTCTTGTTGCAGTCTCAAGGCTACAGTCACCCACTCCTGCCACTTACCTCACACTCTCTCACACAAACAAACCCATACAGTACCACCACCCAAACATCTGGCTGCTAATGACCTCACCATACCACTCCCTAACATCCCTCCCAGCACTGCATTCACATCAAAGATAAGACTTCGTGCACCCAGATCCCATTAGACCCTCACACGTTGCCCTTCGCCCGCTCAACTCACTGCACCCCCAGAGCTAGCACTAAAGCTGAGAGGACACAAGAGGTAGTGACAGAGCATGCAGGGGGATGAAAATGGAGAGGTGAATGAACACAGTGACTAAGAGTAGCTCTGATTAAGCTGCGAGAAGTGGATGTGGTTGTGTGATCTCTGCCGTCTCTGCGGGGTTAGTTAATGGAATGGAAAAAGTTAGGCTATTTTTCTTGCAGTGAATCCTTATTGTAGGTTTTTTTTGTGACATTTAAAAGTCACTTGACTGCATGGCATTGTTTTTCCAACAAATGTTTGCTTTCCATAACGGCCAAATTGAGTTTTACAACAACAAAAGCAGTAGCGTGGACAAAAAGCAGTTTAAGTCTCAGGTTAATTCTAGACTGGACGGACAGAAACAGATGAGCTGACTGTGAACAGCACATTAGCAAAAATAAGCAGACTCCCTTTGCAATAAGAAATCCTCAACAACCACCTCATCTCCACCATGAATTTGTGTGTCTCTTTACGTAACAAACTCACCCCAAACTCTCTCCACTGTGGCTTAAAGGAATGGTGCGTACACATGCACGACCTGTGAAGTTTGCTGAATTTCTACATGCAATGATGAAAGATTTAATTCACTGTATTAAACAGTGGAAAATCCCCCATATGAGCATCTACCAACCACATGATTTTAGGACTACTGTCAGATTTGCCCTTATTTTGAATCTTGTTTGACATTAGTTTCATCACATGGTCCTGTTCGGATGGAGGGGCGGGAGGAGTACTTACGACTGACAGGCGAAGGCCATCCCACAGATGGGGAGACAGCGAAACACACCCTCCCAGCGCACCACATTGACCTGCCCTATCCAAGATCGGAAGAGCGTCGTGTATGAACGAGGATACCACCATCTGAGGGGAAGGAGGGGGGGAGGGGGGAGTTACGGCCCGAACCAAATGAAGACAAGTGGGGGAAGAGAACGGAGAAGAGGAGGGGCTACACCCATGCTGACGGCTCACAGACAGATAATGAAAGAAATGAATGAGCACAGAAAACTAGAGAAAATGAAGAAAGGGAAACGAGATATACACATGACGAGAAACGCCATACTGAACCAAAAAAACCTGTCATAGCCAAAAGAAACTGAGTAATGAGGGTGATACGTGAAGACTAAAAGTCAACTCTAAATTTGATAAAGCATAAGAGGATTACAAAAGGGCAATCTAGATTAAAAAAAAAAAAAAAACTCCACAGGTTTTTGATCAGCATGCGTTTCCTGTGTCTTGCTCCTTTAATTACCTGATCAAGTCCCAAAGGACAGCAGAACACTCTGTAACCCTCCAGCCTCCCACACCCACACCGCTCATCCTGGCTGTAGGGTGGAGGTGGGAGGGCAGCAAAGATGAAACTTTTCACTCGTCTGCCTTATTAATACTACTGCCACCAAACACACACACACACACTCTCTCTCTCTCTCTCAGAGCTTGAATGGCTCAGACCAAACCCAAATTAAAAGGTGAAAACAGAAATGGGGATGACTGAGAGGACTGGACAGAAGATAGGTGTGTGTGGGGCGGGGGGTTAAGGAGTATAAAGTTGCAGACTTCCTTTACTCTCTACCCCGCACCCCCCACCGCCCTTATGGTGGTGTTATTTTGGGGGTGGTTTCCGTGGTTTACTTACGGGTGACAGCAGAAGGTTGTGGCGATAATGGGTAGGCACTGAATGACGCCCTTGAAGCGCCACAGGTGAACCTGCTCCACCCAGGAGCCCGAGATTATGCCGTAGCGCAGTGACGACAACACTATCTACAGCACCAGCAACAGAAACAGTAGTTGGACAGAGGAGAGGAGGTAGTCGAGGAGGGTGAGGAAGAGCAGAAGGAAACGAGGGAGCCGGAGGAAGAGAAAGAAGTAAAGTGGTACAATGGAATAGGAGGGAAAAACGAAGGGTAGAATAAAAGGAGGGAGGGAAGGAGATACATCACTGTTAGAGGGTTAGGGGTCTGGACCGGGCCGGGCCTGGATCTGAAGCCAGACACACACCACACCACAGCTCCAGTTTATCGCCATGCTACAGAACTACAAGTCACATCACACAGAGAGACTTGTATACAGCAGTGAGAAGTCTGTGAAAGCAGTGCTACAGGTCAGTAAAACAGAATCTCTCTCTCACAAACTCTGTGTGTGCCTTTAAAGAGTAAACGAGCTGAATCACACCAGGCAGAAAACTGCTCCTGGACCGTCACTTGAGTCAAACCGTTTGAGTATGTCGCACCTCAGACCGCACTCAGAAACCATGAAGCCAAAAGCTCATCAGCTGTGAGAGGGCTGTGTGTTTAGTGCTGTTTAGTTAAATGCAAACAGCCGTGCACTCTTTAGTGGTACATGGGTTCAGCGCTGTGTGTCCTTTAATACTGATAGCAAGGGTTTAAATATATGTTTAAGCTGAAAATGTGCTCTGTGCTGTGCTGATGCCTGTTTGAACTGGTTACATGCAAAGATGTGCATGTCTCTGCTGAGTTTGCATCAGTACTGAAACAATTAGTCCATCAGTTGATTAGCCAATCGCTTTCAATTGCTGGTTCCAACTTTTTGCATGTGATTATTTGCTGCTTTTCTTAGCGGTGCAATCTGGACTGTCTGCTGCACAAAAAACAGCTGGGGTATCTATTGGCGTGCTGATTATCAGCTGATGTGAGCTAATTGCAGATAACTCAGTATCTGCGTTTATAACAGCCAATAAAAGACAATTACAAAAGGAACCGAGAGACTTTTCTTTATACGTTGAACTCTTATTTATCAAAAATGTAATATTTATTATTGTACTTTTGTTCAAAGTACCATTTATAACAACAGGTTTCTTTTTAAACTGCATTATGTCACAACTACACATAAGAAATGTTAGGGATAATCTTTGTTTATGTTATGTGTTTCTGACATGAAGAAGAAAAAAAGAATATCGGACGATATATTAGAATATCGGATTTTGAAATAGTCAAATATTGATCTTAAAAATCCTATAACGGTCTAGGAAACTGCGATTGACATTTTTCACAATTTTCCGACACTTTATAGGCTAGTGTACTTGATTAATTCAAAAAAAGTCAAGATATTATTGCTTATTTGCATACACATCTAAAAGGCTACTGCAAAACAAAATGCACAGTGGAAAGAAAATGGACCATTCAACCAGAAAGAAGAAAAATAAAGTACAAAAAAAAATAAGTACAAAATAGTTTTATATTAAACATTACTGGTTGGAGTGTAGCCAGAAGTGTAGCATCCTTTAAATGTTAAAAGGTTGAGGCAGGGCTACATGGCTAAAAATTCAATCTTGAATCTTCTTAATTTTTCAGGTTTAAATAATCGTTAAGGTTAGTATTAACCTCAGAAACATTTAAGCTGCCATGGAGGTGTTGCTAATCAATGGTGACTGACTGGGGAATAAAGGTATGTTCAAATAGGAACATTGTGCTGACTCAGGATAAGAGAATAAAGTTTTTTCCTAAACAAATACAAGTATTATGTCAAATACATTGTACATGCTGTAAAAACAGCAGTTAATGGGCTAGAAAAATAAGTCTGGGAGAGATATAAATATGTCAAATGCATTTTATATCAACAAGTGAGCAAATACATAAAGAATATTCCCTACAGTTGCAAAGGGTTGTGATTTAGTTGAGTTGAATAATTGCGTGGATTTGACCTCCATTTGCTTTGCACTTACAGTGCTTAAAATGTCTCTAGTGGCCATTACCAAACGGTGTCTCACTCCCAGGGGAAAGCCTTTGTTTCAGCTATGAAGAGCAGCACAGCAGTTGTTTTCTGCTTGATGTGATTTAGTGTGAATTTGCTCTTTAAAAAAAAGAGGAGCAAGAGGAAGACATGGTTCTGTACAAAGGAGCGAGTAAGGAAGAATGAACACAGAATATAACAAAATAACATTTATCCAAGACAATATTCTGACCATCAAGTAAGTTAAAACAGAGAGTAATGTCAATTAACTATGTTGCCGGTTATAAAGGCATCTAAAATATTTACATGTGTGACGTCTTTGGGAAAGAATTAAAGAGCATAAAGAGCAAATTAACTCTAGTACTCAAAATACATAACACAGTGAACACAGAAATGCATCAACAAAACGGCAATAATCACTTGACATTACATCCACAAAGGTTTTTGATCTAATTGAAACTTTAACTGTGCAGCTTGACAATTCTTTATGCCATCTTTCTGGACTGCAGATGTCAGATTATGACTGCACTTTATATGTCCGTACAGCTAACTTAATAAAAGCGTTCTACCTCGTGCATTTTGACTGTTGAGCTTTGTAAGCAAAGCCAAAGTGTGTTTCCCCGGCAGTCTATTCAGATGCATTCAGTGAAGTGTAGCAGTCTGTGTGTTGGCGGGCTCACCGTGAACATGAAAAGGGTGTAGAACATGAGAGCCATAGCAGAGAAGGACTGGATGGACGACATCATGTTCCTCTGTAGACTCAGAGGGAGGACGATGAACAGAGACACAGCGATCAGCAGCAGCACGCGAAAACTGAAGGTCACCTTCAGAGGACAGTGTCACATGATAATACAACACTGATACTCAAGAACTTACTAACAGACTGCTTGTTGTTGGTTTGTCACTGTTTTTGGCTGCTTATCAGTAAAGTTAAGAAGAATGCGGAAGAGAGCAGTGGAGATGAAAAGCACAACTTGATCATGATCATGAAGTTAAGAAATAAAAAAAGATTGAGAAATAAAAATAGCAAATACTGATCTCAGACCTGTAAACCTAACAGCTGAGCGAAGAAATTTGAGCCCAGATCAGCTATCACAACGTAGAAGGCAATGCAGGTCCCCAACATCAAACCGATCATACTGCAGTGGGAGAGAGAGAGGGAAAAGGTCAAATCACAATAATTATTCAAGTATATGGTTTTGAATATAAATCTTTTTTTTATACAACTACAATAATTATTTGAAGAAAATCAAGTCACTTCAAATACAGTATAATGTAGTGAATTAATAATAAGACCTGCCTCGTCTCCACCAGTGTTTTTCCGGGTTTCCCGTAAGCATGGAAGGCTGCAGAGAAGGGAGTGACATGGGTGTAAACATGGGGACCAACAGATGGCAGCATCCTAAAAATAGTTTCTGCTTTAATAATGCTTAAAAATCAAACCACCGTAACTCTGCTAATTTAGCCTTTCCCATATACTACATATCTTCCATGTGTACTACAGTACAGCAGCTTAAACCTCAAATCTTTGTTCATTTCAATGTCTGTAGTGACGTGGTGACTTTTCCATTGCTGACACATTTTTATCTGACCTGCTATCGTTGCTACTGCTAACTGCCTTCTTCTTCCTCTTTCTGAACAAAGCTGTGGCTGTTGCTGCCAAAATGGTAAAACAAATCATTTCCTGTGCTTCAGAGGGTTCATCTGTGAAAGTCCTGCCATAAACGATGTCGTGCGCACTGAGAAAAGTGAAAAGTTGCCAATGCAAAGCCTTTACTGTATAAAGGCTGAATCACTGTTGGACTGTTAGTAATAAACACAAAGCACCAAACACTTAGTTACAGAAAAATGTCACTCATTACTATTTAAAACTCACCCAATCCTGCATAGGTCCTTCTTTTGGTGCTGCTCGCTGTGTGGACCAGGAACATGCAAGACTTGTGGGTCATCCACGAACAGAAGAACAACAAGAGAGTTCCCAGCACTATCCCACACTGTAAGACACAACACACATCCTTAAAAATAATATATTTTTTCTTTTGCTTAAGGGAGAATAGTCTGGATTATGTGCTTGCATGCATTGTCATAATAGTAATAATAATAATAATAATATAGCCATGATTATAATATACTGTACTGGTAATAAATTGCTGTTCTTAAAATCTCTGTTGTGTCTTAGACTATTGTAGAGAGGTATATTGCTGTTTTTTAATTAAAGGGAAATGTAAAGGCTCAATAAAAATATTATTTTATGTTTTAGTTCTTCCTGTACAGAAACACCTATAAATACAGCACACATTTTGAACTTATATTTTATTTGTGTACACTTTGGTTCATGGCCACACACCAAGCACCTGGAGGCAGTGAGGCAGGAAGTAGGCTTCACAGCAAGTTGTTTCCTGAGCACTTACTGTGATCACAATTATGCTTTGTGAATTCCTCTCCCTTTTGGGCCTATTTTCCAGGGTTGGAGGGTAATGCCTTGCTCTACAGTATTTTCAAAACAAGTATTTGTGCCAAAACATGCAAGACAATATGTTCAAATGATTTTAATGGGGGGAGTGAAAACACTCTTAAGGCAGTCACACAACAGACGGAGAATGATACTGATTATGTTCAACCAGGCGTCCACTGATCTCACGGGGAAGTTGCCAGGCTATAAAAGTAAGAGTCACTCATAAATTTCCCTTCACACTGATGTCCTTGTACAATGACAACACAAAAAAAACACGCAGGCCAAAATGAAGTGCACTGTCATCAAGCTGAAGGTGACAATGTCCAGTTTTTGTTGAAAGCGCTTTAGCAAGAGGTTGATTCAACAACTCTGTGGTAATATGTTTATTTTATTTCTAGTCATTTCATTATCTATTAGGGCTGTCGCGGTGAAGTAATTTCCATTTGGTGCCAAATAGCAGAGTAATGCGGCATTCAGACCAAACGCGAATTTTTTCTGGAACAGATGGATGCACATCCATCGGTTCCAGTGTTGTTGTTAGCGTCGTTAGCTCTGTCGGACTACCGGAAAAAACTGGACATTACTTGGAGAAAAGAAAGCGAGGAGATTGATCTACCTGGTGAGTTCAAAAAACATGTGTCTGTAACTTTATTCCAACTATCATTGTACTTTACTGTGACTAAGTTAGCATAGAATAGCCCTGATCGATCCAAACTCCATTCAGATTGAATGGGCTGTCCTAACTAACTCCTAACTAACCTTTTTAACTTTTGAAGCACTCATTTATTTATTTAACAGGCCCTGAAGTGTACAGTATGAACATTGTGATTGTTGCGGTGCTTGCCATCCTCCGCGGTAGGCTTGACCAGTATTTAGGTATTTGAGGTATTTCAATTTTGCGGTTATCGCAACAGCCCTATTTTCTATTTGCACTATGTTGCCGTTCACAGTGTGAAAAGTGAATAGTAATTCAAGTTTGTAAAACAGACATACGTCACACCGCATTGTGCAAGAAACACCCGTCTTTAAATTCCACACCACCCCAAACTACAACTGACTGTATATTAGGGCTGAAACGATACATCGATTAAATTGATTAAATCAATTACTAAAATGCTTTAATCAGTATAACTGCACAGCACAGTGTTTCGCACAGACATTTATTACTGTCGCACAGCGCGCTTATGCTGTGAACACGACGTGATTATAATGGCGCTGTTTGTAAAGTGGAGGAAGAGAGAGAAAATAGCGAGGGACAAAGAAGAAAGTGTCCAAAGTATGGGATTATTTCAAGCTAAAGAAAACAACAACTCTAATGTCACAGTCCATCCACCATAAAACAAAACTTACGTCGCCTCTGCAACAGCACCTGATCAGAAAGCACCCGGTGTTCTGCCAGCGGACCACAGACAAGGTGTAAGTAACAGCAACTTTAGCATTTAACTGGAATCATGATTGATTGTTGAGTTGAAGGCTAGCCAAAGTAAGCCGCAGACCTCAGCTGAAAATGTACACGTGTGTTTGTTGTTCTCCTTTTTGGGCCGTGAGTTGTAACCTCAGTCATGAGTTAACTGGGTGTCGGGGAGCTGCACCTTTTAACTCCCCTCCAGCTCTCTCTGTAGCTCAGACAATCCTTGCTACCTGTGTGTGCTAATCCATCCTTTCACCCATATTCTTTGCCTTTATAATTGCCATCTTTATAATAACAAACAACAGCTGTTTCATGTGCAGGAACGCTCATTTCCAATTTCACATTTCAGGTGTGTTTTCTTGACAAAAGTGGTTTGGCCTCCGCTAAACAAAAGTACTTCTTAAATGACGCATCGATGAATCGTTGAAATAACCTATAGAAGCTGTGAACACTAAAATCATTGTTTGCTGCAGCCCTACTGTATATGATATTATTTCGATGAACTACATCAAGTTTGCTTTGTGTGACAATGTGTGTGTTGCTCTAGTCATGATTTACTGGGAACCAAATCATGCCAGATTTTTTCGAGACATACAGTATAATCTATTCAGGTATAGCTACCTGTGTGTGGCTTGATATGTGATATTGATAAAATTAATGAAAATAAACAAAAGCTAGTATTAATGTTGCTAGAAACATTTCCCTATACGATACAATCTGACTATAACCTATTTGTTTTGTGCAAAAGGTATATGTAGTCAATGATAGAAAGTAACTATTAAGTAAATTTACCTAAGTACTGTATACATGTACAGTTTTACAGTACCTGTCATTTACTTAATTATTTCCATCTTACCACTTTCTTAAAAGAGAAATACTGGAGATACTTTTTATTCAATTGTATCATTTTAAAGCTATAGTTAAAAGTTGTCAGATTAATATTTGATTCGTTTGTAAAATATGATGCATCATTAAAGATTAAACTACCCCTATGTATATGTACAAATGAGCTCCATCTTGATAAAGTACAACATCAGGTACTGCTTGTGATTGCTGACCTTCCATTTAGCCTCTTATGCATATACTCATTATAGTAGTCTGTCCACATGTGTAGGGTTTAGGTCAGAGCTGTGAGAGTTTTCCTTTCTAGCCATTACTGTCCTGGCCTTGAATGTTCATTGAAGGCCGAGAAAGGATCTCTGTTCCCCAAAACATAGAAACTTGGACTGTCCAAATGATTATGCATCCCTTTGCTCTGTGCCAGACGTTAGTTTCTGAAAAGGGGACAAAACCTTTCATCCAGCTGATTTTTATCTTGTAGTACTTCTCTGTCATTTTCTTTAATTAATAAATGCTTCAAAGACAAGGTTTGTTGCAACTCAATTATTTGCCATACCAGGAATACACAATGTTAATGCATCGTTAATGACTCAATAATATAATTATATAGACTAACATCTGTTTGAGTACTTTTTGTTAGCCCAATACTTCTGTTTTAAATCCAGGATACTACTACTTTTCCTTGAGTAAATAATCTAAATACTTGCACCACTGCACACAGTCAAAGTAAAGGCCCGTGTTTCTGGGAAGGATTTTGTCTCCGCACCTGCACGTCTTATCTGCTGGTGCGCGTGCAGCTGCAGGTTACCCACCTGTTTGAAGCAGAAGGGCATTGTGAGCACGCTGACTCCGACGATGCTGTTCACCACGTTCATGATCAGACCCCAGTTGGACGCCGTCATTTTGAACCGCTTCCGGAATTGTCCTCCTTCGGAAAGAAAACGCAGCTCTTTGGAGGCCACCGGTGAAGTATACCGGTCTAATGTCTGGTCCAAAGCGGGGACTCGAGACTACACTCAGATCACTGACGTGGCGCTCTGGAAGAAAACACAGAGGGGGAACAAGAGTTTGAAACAACTGAGCCTATCGTCGTTTAGTAAAATACCCACTAACCAAACACACACGTTAATATTAAATGTTTTAAAATGAAAGAGACAGCGGGCCGTAAAGATAATAGCGTTTCGTTGGCGAGCTAAACAACTAACGTTAGTAACTCAGTTTCATTTACGTTAACTCACCTTTCTCTGAGACTTCTGCGTGCACCGCCTCGCTGTCCTGTTTACTTTATCATCGGCAATTTAGAGACATTAAACGGCCATTTATCGTTATGAAATTGCGTTTTTGTGTATAAGCTTCAGGTTGACGCAGAACCGGTATAAGAGGATATTGACAACTCCAACCTGGCTGTTTTTCTGAACGCGTAACCAGGAAGTAGGAATTACAGTCGAGGAGGAACGAGAAGACAAGACAGCTCGCTGGTTTCATTACTGTTGAAATGCTTTGGCGCCCACTAGTGGACACACAGCAGTCATAATTTTGGTGCCACTGGACACACTTCAGTTAATAAAATAGCTCGATGTCTTGTCCTCTTTATCTTTAAGCACATTCATGTTGTTATCGTTTCTCCATTATTGTGTACTTTACTTGAGTATTTCCCTTTAATGCTGCTATGCTTAATTTATCTGCATTTCATAGAGAAATACTCTGCGTTTTACTTCGCTACTTTATCTAACAGCTTTTACAGGATTAAACATTAGAAAAACATGTGATATGCTTAGACAATACAGTGCATTGTTAAAGATTAAACCAGTGGCTTTTGACCTTTTACAAAAACAGCATCCACTTAGGGGCCTTTGTTACGTTTCAGATGTCTGTGAGATGTTGTCAGTCCCACTAAAGAGTGATTTCCCCTCTTAACTTTTCAGATGGTTTCCTTTAGAAATAACTGCTCAAGGTCCAAAATGGTTGAATATTAAACATTTCACAGAAAAACTATGATCAGAGAGGGGGGGGAAATACAAGTTACATGCACACATGTTTTTTTCTTATTTCCTCCTTGACCCTTTGAAGGGCGTCTAAACCCTACTTTGGGAATCATTGGACAAAACTACTGAACTGTATAAAATAGTTAAGTCTAACTCCACCATGACCAGCTAGAACAGCAAAATGCTAATGACACGCTGATGCACCAGTGACAAAATAATAATGTAATAATGCATCAGTCACAAGTGCCATTTTTAATTTTTTGTTTTGGTATATTTTTGTCTTTTTAGGCACATTTTGCTGATAATATAGAGGGTTTTTGAAAGTTTTACTTGCGATGGAGTTTTTTCCTTTTACATTGTTGTGTTTTACTTAACTAAAGGGCCTGACTAGTTCTTCCACCATTGATGAGGTCTGTAATCATAACAATACAAACAGACATGCATGAATCCTGTTTTTCCAGATGCCTCAGAGACTCCCTTCAGGAAAGGGAAACGGGCAACAGAGGGATGCAAGTGCTAAATGTGTGTGTGTGTGTGTTTGAAGGGGGATGGGGGACAAAAAAGACTGAAACAGAACAGACCAATTGTGGATGACGTCAGAGTGAATAGTCAGCCCGAGCAACTGAAATGTTGCTGGCAGTCGGTAGGTTTATTTCCATCAGCCAAAGCGCCTGCCCGGTGCCCTCTCCGATAGATGACTATTGTGTTGTTTGACCAGGAAGGAGAAGACGGAGCGAGGGGCTGGAAGGGGCGGGGGCTTGACCTGGGAGCTTTCCCCCTGCCGGGTGTGCTTTCCCTCGGGGACGGAGGATTTTCAGAGGCAGGGATGTGATGAAGCTTTGAAAGGCAAACGGGGGGATTTTAAATTGTATAGACATGTGTGTGTTTGTGCGTGTGTGTGTGCCTTTGTGTCAAGATTGTGGAAAGTCCTGTCTGAAAAATATGGTTCTGTCAATATCATCTTTAACAATTTCCTCTGAAAACACACTTCTATCGACTTGAATATGTAATAATTACGTATTTGTATAGTTTCAATGCTTATAGGGCTTATTTTTATACACTTACTATTCTTGCATTTTACCCTCTTATAAAGCACATTCTTAACTCTGCCTTTTACGTACATGACATAAATAAAGTTATTTATCATTATGTGTGCATGTATATGAGTATGTGCGTGCATATGTGTGTGATCAGAGAGGTTAAGACAGGAAACCCCTGGCCATTGTGCACCAGTGACCCCTCAAAATCAATGTGACAGACCAGTTGATTGGCTGGAGGGTCCTGTCTCTCTGCACCTAATCCCTCAAGGTAAGACCCTCAGTCAGGCTTTCTGCGCTCGCAAGTGTGTGTGTGTGTGTGTGTGTGTGTGTGTATATGTGTGTGGATGTATCTGTGCTTGTATGTGTCTTTCTGCACTTAATCCCTCAAGATCGACCAAAGGCCATGGGATGGGGTATTAGTGCAGTTACAAGGGGTCAAACCAGCATGTGTGTGTGACGGAGAGCTTGAGTGTGAGCACTACTCCACAGTAGCCCAATTAGACTGCAGAGTACCTATCTATTTCTATGGGACTCAGTCATGTGTGGAGGTAGTAGTGGGTTTTTGGTGGGTTAGGAGGGGGCCAAATTTTAGGGCAGATTTGGACGGATAACCAAGTTGGGGCGAAATTAGACGCAGGCATCTGGATTTGACCTCAGGCCCTCGCCGTGACCCCGGGTCACTCAGGGGTCACGGGCCACAAAGCTGAGCGCTGACCCTGCACAGGTCAAGCATGCAGGCGGCTGAAAGGACGCCTTTGTGGGGCCTGGCATGCTCACTATTTCCCATGAGCACCAGGGGACCGTGTCTGCCCAGGAAACTGGACCGGAGAGCGGGCTAGACAAGGTGTGCGTGTGTGTGTGTATGTGTGTGTGTGTGTGTGTGTGTGTGTGTGGATAGAAACCATAATTGATTTTTGTTTATATTTCTGCTTGTTTGCTTTATGATTATCACTGACTGAAGGTTTACCTTATGCTGGTTTTTATTTACTGCTGCGTTACTTGGTATGTGTTTGTTTGTGTTTGTGCTTTTTGGGGAGACTTTGGTAGGCTGCAAACTGTCAGGTAAAAGCCTTGCAACTCCAATTCATGTTTAAACTTCAGTTGAAGGATTACACACTCCTCGGTTAAAAAAATTCTCCCACCCTTGGGCTTATTTCCTTTCAAATCGAATCCTGCTTTTCTCAGTGCCATAAATGTTGACATTTTGAAGATACATGATTTTTTACTGCTGTTTATGTTTGTGTGTGTGTGTGTGTGTGTGTGTGTGTGTGTGTGTGTGTGTCAGGGAGAGATATGGCTTAGATTTTTAGGTATGCCTGTGGTCGTTGCTTGTGTACATCTGTTAGCGCCTCCTTAATGAGCGCATGCACGCAACCTCCAGTCCTGTGTGTGGCCCTCAGAGAGGGAGAGAGAAGCCCTCTGCTCCAGTAATCACATTTAATTACGGACCAGCATTAGAAGGCCTATGAATAGGGTTTTTAGGCAGGCCTCTCACACAGAAATTGGCTGCATCCAGCTGAACATTGCCCACCTTTGTCCTGCTGGTCCCACTATATTCTATTAAGACTTTGTCATTTGACCATCAGCAAAGCACTATGGTCTAGCACTAACAACTGCTGGACTAATGCTACACATTAAAAATGGGAAGGTAAAGGGAACAATAGGCGTTTTCTTGTCTGAACGGCTAGCGTCTGCCCCATTAATGAAGCAAATGGACCACACATTAGACTCCATCCACAACTTCATAGTGCCTAGAATCACAGATAAAGGATGTATAGTCTCAAGAAAATCCTCCATGTCTGCTTATCTGAGGTTTAAGCAAAAAATTTTGGGATGCTTCTGTTTGGGAGAAGAAATGGAATTTACTTTGTTAATCTCCAGGGGGGGTTCTTGCACTGTGAAATCAATTTGGAAGCAGGGCGGATTTTTTTAAGATGACGTGGGATTTCGCATTGCACAGAAAGAGAGAGAGAGGGAGAGATGTCAAGCCGCCATCTGCGCCACTCTGCTCTGTACGCATGCATGTGCAATGTGTGCTTAAGTTTTAATGTCGACATTAATCACTATGTTTACATGCGGGAAGAATTCTGTTCTTACTCCGATAACCTAGTTTTGGGTCAACTTGTGTAAACATCACATCTCAGATAATTTACACTGTGTCAGTGAAACTATGAAATCTTTTTAGTGCTTTTACTTTATTAATCACCCTCAAAGTATTATGGGTAAAAAAAAAGATTTAATTAATTCTTTTGCTGTATTTGCTATTGCTACTGAAATTGTCAATTTCCCCTATTATATGATATAAATGAAAGTTCAGTTGAAACAGAGAGCTGGCTGCATCTTCATTGCATTTTTATGCTGCTTTATTTGTAGATGAGATACCTGAGGTGGTCAGAGATATTATTTGGTTTATTCTTTTATGTGTTACTTGTGCACGTAAACTCAGACTATGAGACTCCCTCTTTCTAAATATCTCATCTCTCTCCATGTGACGTACTGTAGGGTCGCAGTAACACAGCGCTAATAACCTGCTCATCACGTTGACTGTTTATGTGTTTAATTCCTCTCTTGACAGCAAACCAGACTGATTTTCTACATTAGAGTCATGTTTAGGGAAAAAAAATCTTCTTTTGACACACACACACACACACACACACACACACACACACAGAGTGCCTGAGATAGCGCCCAAACTGACCATAAATCCAGTGTGTTTTTAAAAGGCCAGACTCATAAAGAGAAGAGGTGACAGAGCAGTACTGATGGGTCAATATGTTCACCATCCTACCGCACACACACACACACACACACACAAACTCTCACTCTCTCTTTTTCTCTTTCTCTCTCTCAGATGTCACAGATACAGTAAATACAAATGTACTCACATGCATGACCACACACACACATTTGTGTATGTATGTTACATTTGCATGAGAACACACTCAATCACATTCATACAGTACATGCTTATTGTATATCTAACCACACACACACAGACACGCCGAAGCACATGATGTACAGTATGTAGGGCCTTATGTGTGTTAATACACACACACACACACACACACACACACACACACACACACACACACACACACACACACACACACAGGGCCAGTGTGTAGTGAATGGTGTGTTTGACTGGAACAGAATGACTGTGGGGATTCATGCTGGCTTTCCTCTATTAAAGTCTGCAATAAGGCTCACTGTGTATGGGAGTGCTGACGTCCCTGCCCACATCCGTGATCTACAGCCTGTGTGTGTGTGTGTGTGTGTGTGTGTGTGTGTGTGCGCGCGCATGCTAAACTCTCTACCTGTTCCCAATGATCTATAACTCCAGGGGATTTTATATACCATATACGAATGTGCATTTGTGTGTGTTTAAATCAATGTTTGCGAGTGAGCGTGTCCACATGGGCGTGCAGCTGCATGCTCCACGGCTCCGTTTCGCAATGGTTTGGGGTTTGGCACACAGAGGGAGGGAATTCCTTCAGAATCGGACCGAGACAGAGGAGGGTCTCACTGGTGACTCCAAACTGCTGCAAAACTTGGATGGGGGAGTGATAATTTACAGTCCGAGTGGGCCGCAACTGAAGGAGACTCAGTAAAGTGGTGGAAACGGGCCTGCCTGTATATCTCCCAGTAATTGACAGCGTTCGAGCCATGTGCAGAGTTCAGAGCCAGGAGAGTTGGTGTCCCAGGTTCTCCTCAGGCTCCTCCACTTCTCCTTTCTCTTTACCCGTCTGCGGCTGCTCAGCCAGAAAACAGGCCCTTCATTTGAAACGCTGCTTTATATGGCTCTCTGGTGCCAGCAGCATCATTAGGATTTTAGGAGTGGCACTTATCACATGAACTGCCAGGTCCTTACCCAATGAATATTAGGATTATTCATCCTTTATTTTTTTTATTGCTTTGCTGATTCATTACAGTCAGAAACAGAATCGACAGCAGCCTGAACACTCTCAACAAACCCAGTGAATTGCCTTGGATGATACAGCCTCTAACTTACAAGCGTTTATAAAATGTAAATTTAAAAAATGTATAAAATGTGCACTCAGTGTGCTCTGTGCACAGAAAGTGAGAGGAATTTTCCCAACCACAAAAGGATTACATAGAAGAGAGACATGACAAGAACCAGACAGCGGATTGACATTAAAGTAGTGAAGTGAAAGAGTCTGGAGGTCTGGGGTGGACAGTTTGCCACATTTGCTTTCAACTCTGTTAAGCATTTCCAAATCTTGCAAATAAGTTGTTGTTTTTTTTTGTGGGATGAATTCAAATTTGTTTTTTTGTGAATCTTGACACATGTAGGTGCAGAATGCTGTAGGATAGGCAGAGGAAGTGAACATGGATGTTCCTGAAAATCTGAACTTTAGCTTGTCAAATGTTTTTAATCAATCTGTGCCAAGAAGCCATGCATCAGACTCGCTGCTTGTTTTTGCTCTTTATGTGGTTTTATTAAAGGGCCGGTTCACACAAATTACAATGGTATCTTGTAATTTTCCATGCAGTTGTGCTGGGTTTTGTTTTGGAGATTTTTTGCCCAGGATTTAAGATACTGTACCAGGCTCTGAGATATCTGCTGCTATACAATGGTGGTAAACAGAATTTCACTTAAGGTGCTCAATTTTATTTAGTATTGCATAAAACAGCATCTTTCCCAAAAGAAATACTTTGAATCCACAGACATCATAGTGAACAGTGTTCTTCTACACCCATTTTACTATTTTCCCTCTATGAAAACTGTTGGTGCAGTGTTGGATTACCAAAATAGCACATAACACTTTTTTCTTAAAAGAAACACAGAGATTTTAATGTATATGCTTAATGATGTGAGAAGCACAAACAAAATCACATTCACCTCCAATCTGTCACAGTGGAGGCAGAAATCTCAGAGAAACACATCTCAAAACGTTGCGAAATGAAACCCAACCTATCTGCATAGAAAACAAGTGTTTAGTAATTTAGGTGACTCATTCTGCTGACTGATTTATTTTTATTTTTTTAAGCAAATAAAGTGCAGTTACACCTTGAGGATGTTCGGGCCAAATGATGAAGGAAAAAAGAACTCAAAGGTCAAAGGTCACCTCTAAGTGCCCTATGCCCACGACTTTGAATCACACCAGGACAGAAGAAAAGTTGACTCATGATTCAAATCTCAATATACAGCTGCTGTTTTTCTCCCCATCTCTCTTGCTATTTTCTCATCTGTCTTACCACTTGAGTCTTGTGTGTGTGTGTGTGTGTGTGTGTGTGTGTGTTGATGCAAACACAGTAGATTCCCCCTTATAAACAGGAAATATCTCTCCAATTCCAGCAAATCAGACGCAGGCCGAGGCATTCACTTGTCAGCACAATTGACGGACCGATGCTCACAGTTATGGATGTTATCTCAGTCCAGCAACACACACACACACACACACACACACAGTGACACACACCTCAAACTACACTCATGAAGATTAATTTTCAAGGATTGTAATTTTTATTTATTTTTTGGCTGATTTTAGCATCAAGTCTTGCCAGGCTCACTCTCTCATCCTGTCTTCTACATACTTTTCCACATTCCTCCCATTTCTCTCCCCCCCCAACCCTTTGCAGGATATACAATCCTTCTTCCCCCTCTCCCTTTTCACATGCCTTCCCCGCCTCTGCTTGTTCTCCCTTTCCTCTTCCTTTCTTCTCTTCTCATCGAAATTCAGCTGTGTAATTCCCTCTCTCTCCGAGGACACCATTGATCTCTCTCCCCTTCCTGCGTGTTTGAGAAACACTGGGTTGGAGAAGGACGAAGAGGAGAAGGATGCTGGAGATAGAGAGAGAGAAACAGGAAGCAGAAAGAGAAAGCTGAAAAGGGGGGGGGGGGGGGGGCAGAGGAGAAGAGCCAGACCCCCTCTGTAGTGGCCAGAGAAGAAAAGACACGGGCTTTCCTCGTGATCACATCTTCCGCCCCTCTTTTTGAAGCGCAGAGAGACAAGAGAGCAGCTATTTACTGGAGCCCACACATAATGGCCACTTTTATTTACTTTCGTCCATTTAGCTTCTGCCAAGGACTCTCTAGTGTGTGGGCCAAAAACAGGAACCCGAGGTGTTTTACAAAGTACCTAAGTCCCCTCCCCCTCCTCTATATGTGTGTGTTCTTTATTTATTTGCTGATATCCAAATTCAAACCATCCACAAAACAAAAATCCCAAATGCAGAGGCGATACATATCCGCCTTTTCAACATGTGGGCACATTTATATATGACCTGCCTTCAATCCTCCCCCAGGCCAGGGGACACACATACACACACACACACACACACACACACACACACACACACACACACACACACACACACACACACACACACACACAGACCCCAGCTCTGACACCAGAAAGGTCAGCAGTCCCATCCAGGCTGCGACGACGCTGACCCTCTGTCCTGAGGCAAGACTGGTGACCAACCAGTCCTCGACACCGCTCCTCCTCTCCTCAGAGTTCACCGTTGACCTTTTACAGAGAGTTTCATTGCTACCAGACCTCAGACAAACTGAAGCTCATCTGGAAAACCAGGCCTCCCTTCTCTGCTTTTTTGTGAATCTGACTGTCGTTCTCGAATCATCAAATGTGTCCTTATTTGTTTATGTAGAGCTTTCTTGTTTATTTCCTTGAGTCCAACTAAACCTAAAAGCTACAAAAATTTACCAGTTTCACAGCCCAAATTTAAGAAAATCCACATTTTTTGTTTATTACTATTTAATTATATTATATAATTCTAATAAAACTAATAATGTACTTTCAAGGCTGACACTACTACTTGACTACTTATAATGACAGCAATATCAAGATTGTTATTAGTATTATAACTGTAAGTATTTTAGTTTTGCGTCACTGTCGTTTGAAAACCATGTAAATATGAACTGTATGTATGTCATCATCTAAGAAAAACAACCTTGTTTTCATTTTTGTGCTAATGAGGTTTTGAAATAATCCAAAGGATTTTTATGGGTTTTATTGGCCAAAGAAGTAAGACATTTTTCTCAACCTTTTAATCCTTCAATCTGGAAATGACGCCACGTGTTAGTGACATAATCAGGACTCTAGCCAGGATTTTAAAAATGCTAAGGCCATGAGAGTAAAGTTTCCCCCAATGCAACCAAACCATTTTTTCATATTGTATTTATGTGGTTAAGTGTTCAGTTGTATTTTCGGGAAAAAATCTGAAATATGGTTTGAACATTTACAAGGCCTGGAATTACATTCTGGTGGGGAAATAATTAAATATGTATGTATGTATTAATTTATTTATTTTGTAACTCAAATGTAAATATATTAAAAATAGGCTACTGGAATTACTGTATAAAATGTTTTAAGTTTCAATTGCAGTATGCAAACTCCCCACAGGTACCTATAACATTGCTAAATATGTCCACACTATATTCCTTTTAGATGCCACTATATTTTCTTCTTTTATTCTTCATTTTATTTGCATAATGTTTAAACTGCTTACACAGATGGTTCATCCAATTTAGGAAATCCTGACACATGGCTGCCTTACTTCTGCTGTTCAAGGACAAAGTAGCACCCAGAACAAAATCCTGTTACCAAACGTTTACCTTCACTGTGCTTTTATCTGCGCATTATCAGAGTTTCTTTAACTTTTGTGATCCTGGATCACATCATCACCGTGCAACTTCTCACTTCTCACAGACTCATCACTCGTTTCCTTGTGAAACTACGTCCAGTGTGTGACTGATCATCCTGCTCTTGCACAGTGCTTGTTTTCTCCTCCCAAAAATGAGAAGCTGTTTTCCCTCAAATGAAACTCACAAGGCTGGCCGATCACAAGACGGGGCAGTTTGCGCGTCGCTCTCTCTTCCCTCTCGTTGCCTTGTTCTGTGTGTGTCTGCTGACAGCACAGTGACGGACGCCCCTCTTGCCCCGTGCTTGATGCCTTTAGTTAGGGGCCTCTGAGCCTCCTGCATTTAAAAACAAATAAGCTGCCACATAAAGATCATCCCTCATTTCTTCTCCAGTCACTCAGAGCCTCACCCCCTTACTGAGACACATAAACACAGATGCACCATCACTTAACGTACTCTGACCTCCATACCTCACCAATCACTAACATACCAACCTCCCTTTAAAAGTATTACGTGCTGTCTCTACATAGCATTTCCTAACTATGCACACACACTGTATAACAAGGAAACACACACACATACACCCAGGCATGCACCAGAGGCTAACATCTGTAAGGGATTTGTACAGTGAGATGATACCCAATAATAAATAATGTGAACATTTGAAACTCATTTCAGTCCCCCTCTGTGTGACCCCAAACAAGGTCAGAGGGAAGTGTATGTGTGTGTGTGTAGGAAAAAAGGAAGAGAGAACAAGGCAAAGAGAGACCCCGCGTGCATGTTACACGCCATCAGTGTATTATTCATGCATGTCTATGATATGATAAATCCCAGAATCCCACAGGTGTTCCCAATTCTCAGTTACAGCGACGACCTCGGCTCACTGTCCCCTCTATCACCCTTCACCATTTCCCCTTAAAGAATGATCTTTTTTTTTTTTTTAAACTCGCTCTCCATCAAATCTCACCTCCTCTGCTGGCTTTTAGTCAAACGGATCCTTTAATTGGTTTAGTTAATCAGATTCAGATGATTCAGTATCAAACTTGAGTCGCTCACTTTTCAGCAGAGTGTGGTTTGGTATGTGGCCAGTAGGGGAGGCTGTGGCTCATCCTTTGAGACTCCTCCTGTCGCTTCCCATAACACAAAACCAGCTGATCCTGCTGGTCAGGGGTCAGCAGACGGCCTTGGAGAAGCCACCAGGCGTTCCAGTTGAGCTGATTCAGAATTGAACAGATACCACAACAAAAAACCCAGAGAAAGGCGAAGGGGAGGTGTGAAGTCACTCCAGTGGTTGAAGTTTACTCTGACGGAGGACATGACTCCTCAGCCGTCCTCGAGCCTTTGACCTCCTCCTCCTCCTCCTCATCCTTTTCTTCTTCTCTTTCTCAGGATGGCCTGTTGCATATTTTGTTGTTGTCATGGCAGCAGCTGTTTGAGCCCATGACGGGATCATCAGTTATGTCACCTGACCTTACTCTGAACCCACAGACATACAATTGTAGCGTGATGTCATCACAAACAAGATACCTTTAACTTTAAGTGAAGATCAGTCTTCTGCTTTGATAATGTGTGTGTGGGTTTAGCATATGCGTGTGATTTTGTGCACTGCAGAGGAATGTAGAAAGCTGTGTGTGTGTGTATGTTTTGTCTAATTTTTTATGTAGGTGAGGATGGGAGAGAGAGGAGAGAGGTAGAAGGAGAGGTGGCACATGACATGTATGTCAGCTATGAGGGAGGAAGGGGGAAGGAAATCTGACCCTGTGACACACCCTGCCACACACACACACACACACACACACACACACACACACACACACACAAGCAAACGCACACACCTTCACATCTGGTTTGGCTATTGGTCCCATTCTCAATTGACGTGCCCCTCCTCCAACAAATACACACACACACACACACACACATTAATTCTCCTGTAATGCTGCTCCTCACCCCTTTCTCTATCACTGGCAAAGTAAACCCACCATGTGAGAATGATGAATGGGCTATCCTGCACCGGAAGCACACGTAAGAAACCCCCTGCCACCCCGAACCTGCTATATACACACACACACACACACACACACACCCTTTGCTTTCTCTCACCCTTTCTAGTCCACTCTCCCATCTCCTTCTCTTTCTCTCCTGGTGACCTCATAAGCCTCCTTCCTTCCTGGTCAACACAAGTGTGTGTGTGTGTGTGCGTGTGTGTGTGTTTGTGAGTGAGTGAGACTAATACAGAGAGTGGAGTGTCTTGTTGATGGTGTCCATTGTCGTACACACACCTGCAGGTCATGTGCTTGTGTTTATTGTGTGCTTTGTGTGAGTAGATGCCTTTTAGTACGCTTTAGGTGTGTGTGTGTGTGTGTGTGTGTGTGTGTGTGTGTGTGTGTGTGTTGAGTCGGAGGCAAAAGGATGATGTGTTCCCCAAATAAAATTCTAGAATTTCCCTTTTTCATTCTTTATTCTTTTTTACCACGAAACAAACACCATGGAATTTAAAACACAATTCATGCAACATTATCGCAGTTTAGCATTGCTAATGAGATATTTCACCTGTCTCTTCTCCAGCTATAGACACATCACATGTATAGTTGACCTGGGGGAGTCTGAAATCAGCCGGGGGAAATGTTGAAACTCCAGGTGGTCCACAACCAATTAAATAAAGCATCACTGTGCTCCTTTTTCAAACACACACACACACACACACGAGAGAGAAACCCTCTAGATGCAGAGAAAGAGAAGTTAAAAAAGTGTTTTTTTTCCACAATGTACTGGGGGAAAAAAGGAAAAAGAAACGACTTTCATTTGCTGTCAAAACATTTGTAGTGGAATTAAACATATGGATGCCACAGGCAAAGTGAGGGCTGGAATATATTAGAGCTGCACAATGTTACACTAACCCTCCAGTATCTTACACTGCTCCGAGAGATTAATGGAATAAAGAGGAGTGAGAGGGAGGAGGAGAAAGAGTGAGGGAGTGTGTGTCTGTCTTTCTCAGGCCACTGCAAAATCAATATTTTTTTCATGATACACAGCTCTCGCTATTGGCCTTATACGTTCAGACATCCCCATCAAAACTTAAATATTAGCTGTCCTGAACGGCACCCTGACTTCTGAGTTAATTAGACACGTCTGTTTGAAATTGTAGTATTTGATTTGTTTATGAATCTGTTCCTGAGGTTTCCCCTTTTTCTAATAAAACTAGACTGACACAGTCCGTATAGCTTTTCTACACACTCACGTAAAGTGTAAGTGGGTCGTCATTCCTCACTTTATAATATTTTGCACCCAGTTCCAACACGTTTAGTCCCATCATGTCAACATGCTGGTGTCTGTTTTAAAAAAAAAAAAAAAAAAAAAGGAAAGAAAGAAAGAAAAAAAAGAGACAGAGCATAATACTGCATCGATTGTTTTCTGTTCTATTAAATGAGTGTGTTTCAGCACGGCGAGGTAATTGGGAAAGGCTTGTATGAAGAAAATGTCAGCGTGTAGAGAGAGAAGGGAAAAAAAGGAATGTGCAAGATACGTTCACAAATGAATAGTGGGCTTGTTGTTTTATGCCCTCAGTAAGGAGCGAATTGAACTATGCGTTGAACGTCTCAAAGGGAATGGAGCCTGATGGGAGGCGTAACTCACCAGATGCAGCCTTTGGTTTAAAAAAAATCTACAAGTTTTCAAGATCACTTTCAGAAAGAAATGCTGTGAAAATAACCAGAAATAACTCATATTTTCAGAAGTCAGCGTGGTTTTCACTTCTCCTTCAGGGGCTTTACGAGCTCATGTAACTGGCATCAGTGTGATACCACTTAGTGTGATATTTGCTATGAATGTGAGTCATAAAAAGTGTTTCAGTAGTTTCACCCTCCACGAATTTACACACTCACCAGGTGACTGGTCGAAAATCTATCATTTTAAATGAATGATTTATACGTTTAAAATCAGTGGTGTCAAGTCATGTATATTATTTATATTTTTAACATTAAACAATAAATTAATTATTGTTTTGTTCTTTTTCACATGGGACCCTCTACATGTTTTTGTTCTGAGCGGGCTACGAGTGACATTTAGGCTATAAGTGAGTGCTGAAATTTTTATTTGAGGTTTTATCTGAAAACAGCAAGTAGTGTAAGACTGAAGTGGAATACCTTGATTAAACTTGCAAAATGGGCAATGGCTATGTACATTACATACATATATATTATATTTTTCATGTTACTGTTACAGAAAATGTTTGTGCTTTAACAGAGATGAATAAAATGATTGTTCTGCATAAATCTAACATATCCAGTCGAGCCCATTTAAATCAATGGGTTGAACCTGAATTTAACCTGTGTGGGTCAATAGCACAGACACACTACTGGGTTAACTTTACCCAGTAGCAATGGGTTGTTAGTGTTATTTTTGTATAATTGTTGTCTTACTGGATCAAACACTGGGTAAAGTTAACCTATTGTTGCATGAGCCCACAGTGGATTATTTTTCATCCTCTGATTTTTAAAGCGTTTTTACTATTAAAAAAAATGTAAAGTCACTCATGTCCTTACCATATAATATGTAAGTCTCTAAAATTAGTTTAGCTTTATGTAATATGGACACTCCCCATGGCTGAATTACATGAACATAAACAAGATTAAGCCTAATATAATTCATATTTTAGTAAAGAAATCAAGATTCTATTTATTTTCCTCAACTTTAATTTAATCTTTAAATCCTCATATTTGAATGAATGTGTTACAAAAAGGCTCTCGGACTTATTTGCAATCTCACCACATAACTGTCTGGTTTAAAGCAAATACATGAATGATTTTGAATGTGTTTATAGGTTTAGAGAAATGTTTAAAATGAGTTTGCATGGTTGTGTTCTCCTCCCTGCACCAGAGGCTGCAGGTAAGGACCCTCCCTCCTTCTCTCTCTCTCTCTCTCTCTCTCGCTCTCTGTAATTATTGTTTACACTGTTTACTGCTAAACCATCTTTTGCCATGTACTAATTTCACGCTAGACGGCCACAAAATTATTCAGCATTCTCACAATATGTGAAAGTCGTAGATTCATTTTTATTTTGCAGCGGCCGTTCTCCCTCACGGGTAACAATGTGGCAATTTAGTCCATGTAGCAGTTTGACCTTAAACACATGCTTTTAGAGACAAACCTGGTTATTTGAGGGGGAGTTTCCTAACAAAGGCGCGGACAGACAGTTGCCCCTCCTGGACTAAATTTGGTAAACGTGGGCCTATGCATATTTTACATAACGATTCTGCCTATTATTGCAATTTCAGAGATCCTACAGTGTGAGAACGACGACCAATTTATCATTCATTGCGGTAAAACGCAGCAGAGACTGCATTTAATTGAGTTTGCATTGTATTTCGTAGCTGGGTGCCTTCTCACTAAAGGGTGGGGGATTCTCTCTCAGGCCATCCCAGTGCAGCGGGGGCTGAGAGGGGAGGTGGAGAGGAGAGAATAGGGGGGCTCCCTCCACCACTACCTCACCCCTCCTCCTCTCAGCTCCGCCTCTGTCTTACCAAATAATCAACTGGTAGCGAAAATAAGCATCTTTCATGTAAAGTATAGAGCAACAAAAGGCAGCAGATTCAAGTCCACATAGCAAAGTGGCCATAGAGTAGTAAGCATTTACTGGTCAGTTTTCAATGATGTTGATGACTAAAAAAAGTAGGTAAACAACTGACCCTGTAGGCAGGGTAAGCGGTTGTCGATGGATGGATAGATGGTAAACAACTGTAACCTCCACTCTAATGTAAAAAAACGCCACCAGTGGCTGTTAAGAAAAGTTCATTAAATCTTTAGAAAAGCACCAACTTGTCCTTACCCTCATTTAGTGAGCCTGATTTTATCAGTTAAATGACTGAAATAATAAAAGGTGAAGGATGACGGTTTGCCTGCATGCATGTCTGATTTCTCTAAGCAATTATTAAAGTATTATTGGCAGCCTACATATATGAACGCTGTTTGAATTATCCCGGACACATTGCACGGACCAGCCACTTTGTTAATTAGCGTCTTAATTGTGTGCAATGCAGTTATGGAGATATGGATGGTCTGCATGACGCCCATCAGCGCTGCAGGAGGACCGCGCAGGCTGGACTCTGACTCCCAGAGTCCCTCGCTTTGAGGCGACTAAACCTGCCTCTTTTTTTGCTAAAATCACCTCCGAGCGCCATGCAGCTGAGCACGGACACATCCCAGCATGCTCCGCTGCTGTGGCCCATCATAACCCTTTCTGCTCCCCTGACACTAAAGTCTGAAAGCGTTTTTAAAATGAAATTTGCACTTTAGGCCATGTTCAACAGAAGTTATGGGCAGCAGCCGTCTTTCAGGTGTGCCTAGATTACACACTAACACACACACTAAGCTTTTTTGTCTTCCAAGTTTTTAAATAATTCAGGTGGACCAATAACAATTACGCGAGCACAACAGGCACGCACAACAATCGTTGTATGGACAAAAAGGCTACAACCAAAAATATTAAATCTTCAGTTTAATTATTTAACAAATAGCCTAATCATTATGACACAAACACACGAACAACATTACAAAGTGATCAAACATATGCAGTCAGCAAAAGACTACGGAGAGGGTTTGAGAGAATAAACTCCAAAATAGCCAAACTGTTTATAAACATTTTATTTTAAAAGTACACAAAAAATATAAATAGAGGAGAAAATACAGCACATGTCTATATGTACAGCCTAGGCTAAAGTCAAATCTCTATTCTGTTATAATATTTAGGTTTTTTTTAACAATGCCTAACTGAAAAGAAGTAACAGGACAATATTTTTTTTTCTCCGTTTTTATACATGTAGGCTATGTTTTATTTGGTTTTAGATTTACTGAATTGCTTGTTTGAGGGATCTGTGAAGCAGTTTTATTTTAAAGTATAATTCTTTGTAATCTTTTTTAAATTTAGGCCTACAATAATTTATAATTAAGAATTAATCAAAACGTTATGAATTCATATGCATTAATAACACACGTTTGCTTACTTTGATAATTTAAGTAGCCTATCTATTTAGAATAACCTATTGTATTGTATGTGTATTGTATTCTTAATTTTATTTAGGAATGTCTTAATAAATAATATTATTATTATTATTATTATTAACAACAACTTATTAGTAGTAGTAGGAGTAGTAATAGTAGTAGCAGTGCAATTGTAGTTACATGTTGAACTCTTGGCAGCAGCCTGAGGCTCAGTGCAGCTTTAAACATCAAACACACACGAACGACAAACTAGAAGTGATCGTTCAGGCTCGTTGCTCTCCGTCTGCTGTAACGTTAATATTCCGGTGTGAATGTGTGTCTTATTATTGTTACTGCTATTATCGCCTCATCGTGCTGCACAGAAACGCTGACCGTCCCGCTGCAGTCACTTTGAATTAACTTCACCAACAGTGAAGACTCCAGCAGCCCAAACACCCCCCCAGTATATTTTGAATTTTAGTCACCGAAATTCAAACACGTTGACAGTTGTTTTTAATCGGGTGAGAGCAGGGCTATTCAACAAAACTCCAAGTAATCGACTGGGGAAAGAAATGAACGGACAGGAGCAAACAGAATGCTGCCTTTTGTGAAAAATGTTCAAACTCTTTTGCAAAAACTGCGAATAAGATAATAAGGATAATATGTCTGCATTTAAATGAGCTGCTGTTGTACACGCTGGGGTGATTAGGAGAACTAAAAGCGTGTTCTTCAAAGTGAGCAGACTAGTCCACCCTGTGTAATTATGTAAAGTGGGCCCTGCTCCTGCAGCCAGCCTGTAATTTTACACTTTTCTGAAGCCCTGCGACGTTAGAAGAAGATAAAACATCAAATCAGACGAGAAGAAGCAAGAGGAGAAATGTCCATCTTTCTGCTTGAAAAAAAGACGATAAAAATGACTAAAAATCTGTAAGAAACTGTTCTCACACTGGTGCCAAATTCGCTTTTTGGGTGAGTCTGTTTTGTTTCTTGCATCCAAAATCGGGATCATTTAGTTTATTTAATATATATTTTACATTTAAATTCTCCACATTTGATTAGTAGCCTAAATTACCTTCATTTTCAGTAAAAAATAAAATAAAGGTCAGGGTAATATGATCTCTGGACACACGCGCGCGCACGCACACACGTGTACACACACACACACACACACACAGGAGCTCAACATGGCGAATGTGGCTCGCCCACCCGCCAATGACCGACTTTTAGTTTTTATTTGTTTGGGTTTTTACGTCTTGAACGCACCGCCTAAAAGTGTTTTCTAACAGATTTTAAATAAAGGGAAATCATCCTGAAATGTTCTAATTTTTAAAATTAATTAGTCTCATATTCAATTTATATTCAATTATACTGAAAACGAATGAAATTACTGTCCAAGTAACCTGTTCAGATGTAATGTTTCACATTAAGTCGTTACATTTATTTACATCTATTTTTATGAATTTTTTATGTCATAACTTTGCATAATTATAGGCCTGTTAATGATTTTAACATGTTAAACAATGAATGCGTTTTTTCGTTTGGATTTTCTACACAAATAAAATGTAAATTCTATGGAAATCATTAAAGAACAAACAATAACCTTAATCTCGTTATACAACCCTGTGCTGTAAAATGATAAATCTACTGCGAATAACAATATCCTGTCACTGCCTAACCCAAACCTGTTGTTAATAAATGACCAAAAATGAATTGTAAAATTTCTCACCTTTCCAACAAAAAAACAAAACAGAACAGAAAAACAGGTGACAAGTTGATATTTCGTCCAGTTTTCCTGTTTTCGTCCTGTTCAGTCCAAATTCTTCTTGGGCAGACATATGTGTAACATGAGACGGCAGGACGGCTGCAGCCCTCCTGCAGCAAAATAAATCTCATATGCAAAGATGGCTTTTGAAAATGGCGCCCTGCAGCAAACGCCTCCCTGTCAGTGTGGAGGAGGAGGAGGGTGCGAGGGGCACGGGGGGGCGTGCCATTTGCGTCGTGATACGCGCAATGGGGATGTAGCCTCTGCTCCTGTGTCGGTTGTAGGATCTGGATATAAAACCGTCCCTGGTATTCGCCGGTACAGCCGCACATGTTGAACCCCCCTCCCTCTTCTTCTCGTCAACAGCACGTCGGTACAACCATCGGAGAGACGCGCCGTGTCATTACGCACCGAATAAGCGCACTTCTCGGGCTTCCGTGGCTCTCCAAGCTTCCCCATCCCCCCTTTCCCTCTCACTGTCTCTCTCTTAGAAAACACGGATCTGTTTCCCGTTTCTTCCGCGACTGTGGCGTGAAAACGAGCAGCGGCGTGCACACATGCGCTCTCTCTTTTCTCCCTGTTTTCCAGCCCACTCCATTCCTTCGCTCCCCGGCCGCTTTGGCGAAGAACGGACCGTCGCCACTTCGGTGCGCACGCTGGCAGCCCGTGTAACCGAGCGGTCTAGCCAGCAGCTGGGGCTTCCAGGGGAGAGTTGTTAAGAGGGGATCTCTCTTGCGCTCTCTCTCTCTCTCTCTCTCTCGCCCGCTCGCTCTTTCTCTCCCTCCACAGCGGAGCGGCAGCGAGGGAGAAGAGGAGGAGGGGGAAGCCCACGCTGATAGCTGGAGGGAGCCCCTGCGCGTTGAGTCTGTTTGTGTGTGTGTGTGTGTGTGTGTGTGTGTGTGCGTGTGCGCGCGCATATTATAATCGTTGCTAGGAAATCCTTTCTGTGGTTGTGTGAGGGACAACAAGCAGGATGATATCGCAGCTGCAGTAAAAAAAAAATCCTCTGCAAAGAAATCAAGATTTATCCTCTTTCAAATATAGATTTTGGACTTTTTTTTTCTCATCCTTTAGTTCCTAAAGTACAACCTATGCATTTGTTGAGTGAGGAGTGTGTGTGTGTGTGTGTGTGTGAGTGTGTGAAATGGTGTACACTCCTATTTTTGTGCACATTAGTATTTGCATGTGTATGTACAAGTGTGCAGCTATGAGTTAATCTTCACACACACACATACACACTGGAAGTGAAATAGGCTGCTTCATCCATAGTGAAGGAATTAATTCAGAGCAGTGCTAAAAGTGTGTGTGTATGTGAGTGTGTGTGGTTACTGGTGGTATTTTCAGATAAATCACTCTCGGCTCGCAGAACAGTCAGTCCTCACCTATGTAAACGCACCCCTGAGGGCAACAGATTTATCTGCAAGAGGATGGTTCACCTCCCTCACACACACACACAAACACGCACACACACACATGCACACACACACGCACGTCCCCCTCCCCCTTTCCCTCCCTCTGTTACCCCCTTCCCCTCAGCGTGGAGATGGATGGCCCATGTCCCTTTTGTCTAGATGCAAATGGACTTTAACCCCGAATTAATGGATAACTCCCCAGAAAGGCCTAATAATGCTCCGCTCACATGATGTGTACACACACACACACACACACACACACACACACACACTTACACGTACACACACACACACACACACACACACACACACATACTTTCACTGGCAGGCTTCTGATTTGATAAAACATTTAGACATGTTGAGTTTGCCAGCAGAACATTTACACTATAAATGTATACAGCACAGAAAAAGTCTAACTTGCTGCAATTGTACATTAAGGACCACTCCTGATGGAGTGCTTCCTAAATTAAATTAAGCCCCGCCCGGGGATTTCAAAAACCACACAACCGCTGGGACCAACTTTTCCTCCACAACAGTAGAAGAAATCCTCGGGTGCGCTCACTGACTGTTCTTCCACCTTCCTTTTATAACATCACATTGTTGTAATTCTATTTTCGTTTTATGTGAGGACATTTGAACTTTCAGGGCCTACTGTATCCCGCGCCGAGTGCACAAGATGATGACAGACGCTGGGGTTTAACATGGAGCTGGTGCAGGAACAGGGATGTAGATGATCCCCCATTAGCTGTGGCGCCATGCTGCTCCGCAACATTACCACGGCACTAAAATTTTATTTGAGCAGCCCGCTCACTCAGGTTGATCAAGTGGAGAAGGGGGGGGGGGGAGAAAAGCAAGATGGAATGCCTCGGAGTAGTTGTGTTGTGTATTTAGGTGCGACAGTGTGTGCATGCACTTGTTATATTTCCTGAACAATAAACCCGCTTCCTCCATGTATACCTGTCACCCCTGAGCACAGTCAATGAAACACCCCTGTTTGCTGCATGTCAGGAGCAGACTGCATTACCACGGATGTAAAAATTCATCTGGGGAAGAGGCCACTTGTTGCTGGAGATGACGATAGCCAGCTGGAGGAGGAGGAGGAGGAGAGAGAGAGAGAGGAGGAAGTGGAATAATTTCATCCAAGTAAGATGGATGTTTTAATGCATCTGCTTCATGTAAAATCCTCCACAACGTGCCACATAAACATATCTGTCTTATGGATGCGGCTGCTGGGATGATATTGGAGAAGAAAGGTGGTGAAGAGTGGTCAGTTAGTTGTAGGTGGAGGGTGTGTGTGTGTCAGCAGCACATATACAATATACTGGGCATTTCTCTACATGTGTTTCTATTGCATAAGTCAATGATTTCTACCAGAGTTTTTTTTTTTTTTAAATATCTCACTATATTCAAAAACAATCAAATTGATTTCTATCATCTCCTAGATGGATTAGCTCTGGGCTGATGAAACCAAAGAGCAATTAAGGGTTTTTCTCCAAACCGCATTTGGTTAAAAGAAAACCAAACAGCAATCATGATTAAAGTAGCTATGAACCCATAAACTACCCCCCCCCAATAGTTTCCTTTCATCAGCTCAGTAAATCTTCTGAACTTTTCCCCTCATTCCTCAGCCACTGGTATCGCCACATTCACTCAGTCCCATGATCAACAGAGGGTGTATACACAAGCCATTATTGATGGGTAGTTGACGAAAGAGCTTTGTCAGTGGACTACAATGCACCCATACTTCCTAATAGTACACCTGTAGCAGCATCAGTTTACAGTTGCCACACCAGCCGCGATGATAGTCAAATTTGAGGTTTTGCTTGTAGTGCATGGAGCTTTCATTAAAACGTAACACAAAAAAATGAAGTATGTCGACATGCCTAAAAAGCAAATGAAAGCAGTGAGCTGATTCCAAGTTCACGTGGCTCTTTTTGCAAGTTGAAACACGCTCAACTCAAAATCAGAGTGATAGGAACAAAATCCTGTGTCAACTGAGTGCCTTAAAGCTCAGAAGTTTCTGCCTTTGCTAATTTCACACTTACAGGGTATGACATTCTGCTCTTCTGCTATTTGAGTGTTTTAAAGAGGGGTTTATTCCTTGAACAGTCGATGTCCAGCTCTGGGCCTTGTTGTGGTGAAGCGCCTGATATTCTGGTGATGTTTAGATTTACTAACCACATCTGTGTATATTTAATCACAGTAACCCTCAGGCTTTCAAGAGAGAAATTTGGGTCAGACCAGAGGCTGAAAAGTAAAGAAGAAAGGAAAGATAGTATTAAAAACAGAAAAAAGAGGGGAAGGCCGGGGTAAAAGTGAGTCGGCCCTTTTGTGGCTTGAACTGATAGGATCAGCGTTGAGTTGACCTCTGACCTCCCAGATGGGCCAAAAAGGGGTTCTGACACACACTTCCCTTTTCTTCTCCCAGGCAACAGCCACCGTGGAGATCACATGACTCTCCGGGCCGGCCATGCCAGGCCGCGTGATGTTGCTGCAGATGTGGGGAAGAAAAAAAATTATAAAAGGAAGAAAAGAAGTTTTTAGTGAAAGATTGGAAGGGGAACAAGGGCTAGGGGGTGACATGGAGAACAAGCAAACGCGTCAGCAGACAGCGAGGAGGGGAGGGGGTGTCCACAAAGCTAGCTTTGTTTCTGATCTGGCTGCTGCATTAGCAGCTGCAATAAAAAAAAAGCTTAGAGAGAAGAGGATGGATAGACGATGGCATGGGGGGGGGGGGGGGGGGGGGGGGGGGGGGGGTGAATGGCCTGGCATGACGTTTGAGAGATGTCTCTGTTTGTCACTTCAGTACACTGTGGTTTAATGCTGCTTCATAGAATATGCATACACGCCATAACTCATAGAGAGAGATGAAGACCTACATGGCAGATTCAAGATAAAGGCACCACTATGTGCGCAGTGATGTAACACTCTTTTATGACTGATATGCATTACAATACGAGAGCAAAGATGAAAGAATTTAGTGCTTTGGCAAGAAGTCATATCCCAGGAAGCTTTGCTCTCTTAGCTCACCCTTTTGTGGCTGTCTCAGTTATGCAGCTACGCTCACCTACGGGGTCACTGGGCCTCTATAAACTTGAAGAAGTGCATTGATGTGTGCGTGATTCTGTGAAGTGTGTGGTAGTTGTGCATGTGTGTGTGCAGTGCACTTGTCTCTGGGGCAAACAACGTCCGTTCTCCAAAAATCACATGACCACGTAAACTGCAGAAACCAGCACCAACTATAGGTCCGGTGGCACCTTGAAGTGTTTTCCATTTGCCAAAGAGGAGCTTGCCTCAAATTGGAACCAGAAACAGGTTTAGCGGCTGATTCTTAACCTATCGCAGCTGTGTCACACACACACACACACAAATATCAGGGATCCGCATACACACACATGCAGCAGGCAAGCAGTCTCTGAACAGGGTTAAGCGTGAGCAACTGTATTACACCACAGCAAATGAGAAGCATCACATCCAGAGAGTACATCTCAAACATTTGTCCATGTTTATCACTACTGCCATATGATCATCATGAGCAGCTTAAAAGCTCGTCACACTTACACACACACACACACACACACACCTATTGCTCTAAAGGACAAATCTTGTGTTTTCTACGGCTGCTGTGTTTCAAAGACTTTCACACTCCCAAACGAACGAGGGTTGCTCAAGAAACAAGGATGTTTTAATGCAATGAGAAATGACTTTGTTTCAACAGGTGCAGCATATACAAAGAATCCGGGAGTGAAAACTACCTGACACCTTTGACAGTATCTCATCGAAGTGTGTTTACTCAAGCAGAGTGTGGAGCAGAGAGGGCCCGGGCTGGCCAGGGGGTTTAGCTGCGGCCTTGTTTGGTATCCTTCTAATGAGGAGGGAAGAGTCGCATTTCAGGCTGCAGGCGATGGTTTGAATGCAACAGAATTGTCCTTCATCAGAGTTGAAGTAGATGGATGAGTGAGTGCATGGATGGCATCTGTTTAACTGTTCGGTCAAAGTCCAGTTTGTACGTGCAGTTGAAACTTTGGTTGACAGACGAGGACCAGGGGCATCCCAGCTATGACGGGAAGTAAACACCAGAGTTTCCGTGAGGTCTTGCAAAAGAATTTAGCTACGTTTCCATTTTAATTAAGCTATTATGAGAGATATAAAGCAGAAAAGGGCTTTTCAAAGGTGTTTTAAAGTGAAAAAAATGTGTTGCACAAGCTGCCATGTTATGTATTCCTCAGAAATTAGTAAATTCCAACCACAGAAGCACACAATGTGTGCAGAAAAGGGAGCAGGGTGGAATATTTTTCCAGGAAAAGGTCTGATCATGAGGCTTTATAAGACAAGACAAAGAGGCTTGTTTTTTCAAAAGACTGTAATGATATTATTGGTTGTCATGGCTGGGACACATTCTGTAAAAATAACAAAAATACTTTTTTTTCAAATAGGCTACACTCAACACAGTTATGTAATTCTGTAAAAAGTGTAGTTAAATGTTCTGTGTTTAAATTTAAAGATGTGGCCATTTGACATTTAAATGAGAATACAACATTTGTATAATAAGATAAATCAAAATTGTGCATTAGTGCAATAAAACGAAAATATCCTTCCTTACTATGACTTTAATGAAAATGTAGAAAGAGAGTTTGAGTGTATAGTCAAACTGCAAAACCCACAATGCAACAGCAGGTCATTACAGAGACAAATAAAGGTCATGTGTGTGGGTGGGGTCTGCCGTGACCCTCCCACTTCCCCCTCCCAAAAATCATTTCATAGGCAAAGCCAAAACCATAGTGGAAGGATTTATGTATATGTATTGTTAATTTTGGTCTAGAGAATAGTTTCTGTTTTTCAACACTGTGATGAGGCAGCCATGGTTTGGAAAAGTCATAATAGAATTACTTAACCTTGGTGAGTTTGTTTAAGTGGAGTTGCCTGTTGGGGCTGGTATAGCATAATTCTTATTGTGAGATGGAAACGTCTGGTGCCAGTCAGTGTTTTCATGCAGCTCAGTCCACTGACCCCACGAAATATATGTAAGACATACCCAGGGATGACTACAGACTATCGACTTAGATTTGTTGTGAGCTTATTATGCCATTAGGGATTTGGGATATTAGGGTGTTTTTGATCTGTATGTTGCTACCAAGGCAATAATTCCATGCTGTTCAATATGAATCATAAACACCGTCTGGAAAGGGCTGATAGGAGTTTTCTTTATAGGAGAAACAAACACATTTAACCATTTCATATACTTAAAACATAGTTATTTGTGAGAGTTTGACTTTTCCACTATGTTGATTCAGAAGCTTCAGAAAATGACGAGAAAACCCCATGCAGACTAATTACAGCAGTTAAACTGTAGTCGGGTGAATTTCCACCGAATTGAAATAAATTGAAAGAAACCTGTTCCTCATTTTGCCAGAGACCTCCTGGACCCGCCCTTCGGGGCGCCAGGAGGTCCCAGCACCCCAATTTGGGGATCCCCCTCCTCCCTCCTTCTGCACAACCCCACAGGGCCCTCGGCTCCGCTTGTGTCCCGGACGCGGTGATGCAGGGGTTAACGTGGTGACGTGGTGCTCCTGAAGCGGTGACCCACGGGGGCAGCCGGTGGGGGCTGCAAGGGGAGAAGAGGAGAAAGCCGAGGCTGGGGTCCCGTTTGGGAAGGAGGAAAGAAGACCCCAACAACCGCCGCGTTCTCTGCAATTATTTCCAAGCTGCAGCTCTTATAGGCGCCACTTCTTCCGCATTCATCTCCAACATGCGGCTGACTTGTTTTACTGCATCTTCAGTAAAACGCCTTCCCGAATGGAAACTGTGTTTGTGTGTGTGTGTATTTTACTGCACGGTTGTTTGCAATAATTTCTTTGTCTCTTTATTCCAGAGCGACATATCGAAGCAGGCTGCGCTCCCTTTATGTGGAGCGAAAACGGGAGATAAATTCACTTTTACGCACAAACTTGTCTGGACCGTTTGGACTTGATCAAAGGCTGCGGGGCAAGAGCGCAGAAACGCCGTGGACTCTTTAACGCCCGTGCTAAATGTTTATAGTGCTCTTACAATTGAACCCGTGTGTGCAAGGCATTGCTTGCCTGCGCCGACCGTCCTCAGAACAAAATGCCTCTGATACGCAGCTATATATAGCAGGCATTGATGTACCTACTGGTGATTTTTTTTAAAAGGTGGGTAAACTGTGACCTCCAGGCGGTAATTAGGGCTACCATTTGGCAAAAACCCGCCACTATAAATAAATACCAATTGGATTTTCCAAGGAAGAGCTGATTGCTCCTTTTCATGTCAGACTCCGACTATTGCTCAAATAAAAACTGACCTGTTCGGCACAGCTTGCCTCCCGCCACATCACGGTTATAGGTTAAACACAGAGAAATGATTACCCAAAACCTCGCTGTTAACTCTGATAAAAACTTGTTGTTTAGTGCAAAGCTCATGTTAACAGAAAGATGCACGTGGAAGGAGTGATGGGCCTCCTCTGTGCATAGATTCGGTTCAGCACAGTCAAATGCAAACAAAACAATAGTAGTCAGAAAAGAGTGTGCGTAAATGTGTGTGAAGCCCACACTTGTAGGCTATATATTTGTTGCTGTGGATGAAAGTGGGTGTATTCCTGGTGTGTAACTCACAAGCATGCCTGATGATGTCCCTTTGCCCCCTCCCCTGATAAAAAAAAAACAAACGAAAATGCCAGAAAGCTCCCTTCTACTCAGACTTGAGAGAGTGCATGGGAACGAGGGGGAAAGATAGAGAGAAAGAGTTTCTCCATCAATTTTCTGTTTAATGTCTGCACTTTAGCCCTACTGTGGGAGCGAGAAGACGCGTCATCCAAACATAAATTTGCTATTATACAGCCTCACGGAGACTCACATCCACAAGATCCGGAGCTTGTTGACGGGAAAACCCCTCGGCGGAGAAATTCAGCAGAGAACGTGTGAGGAAGCGCAGCGCTATATAAGTCCATACATCTGAATGCGTGTTGCTTTGGATAAAACGTGTAACAGCAGGATCCACCCCATCTCAAGTTGTGATGTGTTGGAAGGAAGAAAGACTCTTTTGAGGTGTTTATTTTCTTCCATAAATACAATTATGCGCTAGGCCTATTTGGAGGCAGTCGTTTCATAGGTAGGTGTTGTATTTTGTACTATGTTTAATAATCAGTCGTAGGTCAGTCAGTAGGATTTATCTAGCGAGGGCTTTATATATATATATATATATATATATATATATATATATATATAGATAGATAGATAGATAGATAGATAGATAGATAGATAGTTTTTAATGTAGGCTATTTTGAGTCATGGTTCCAGGCTCAACTATGTGCCCAATAAGAAAAGTGTTTGTATGTTTATTTATTTATTGTTTTGTCTGTTTAGATTGGTTGGGCTGGTTATGCGGGTTGGGTTGCTTTTTTATTTTACGCCTAAAACACAAGAAAAAGTTTGCATAATCGGGGTTTTACTCTTCCAACAGCTGACATTAAATACAAAAGGAATGCTCTCGCGCGCGCGCACACACACACACACGGTGATTCAACCATGTAAAGTGTAGCTCCCTTTAGCTGATCGCCCCCACAGTTGGGTGTTATAGTTTGTCAGGCCTACTTCTGTTAGGCCTATATTAAGTTACACGTAACACTGTATAAGGATACCGAGTATCCCTCTCTCTCTCTCTCTCTCTACACACACACACACCAAGAGCTTTTGGCAACACCTTTGGCCATATAGCCATCCATGCGAGATGACACACGTCTTTTTCAGGTGACATTTCTGATTTCTTATAGTTCGATGAATTGGCAATAAAGACAGATGTAATGTATTTGACTGATCCTCGACTGTGATAGGTCTACTGATGCAGAAACTCCCTACCATATAGTCCTAGACCTTTATTGCC
>NC_060163.1:10220984-10248369 GCF_021292245.1 Micropterus dolomieu | reverse complement strand
CGCACACACACACACACGGTGATTCAACCATGTAAAGTGTAGCTCCCTTTAGCTGATCGCCCCCACAGTTGGGTGTTATAGTTTGTCAGGCCTACTTCTGTTAGGCCTATATTAAGTTACACGTAACACTGTATAAGGATACCGAGTATCCCTCTCTCTCTCTCTCTCTCTACACACACACACACCAAGAGCTTTTGGCAACACCTTTGGCCATATAGCCATCCATGCGAGATGACACACGTCTTTTTCAGGTGACATTTCTGATTTCTTATAGTTCGATGAATTGGCAATAAAGACAGATGTAATGTATTTGACTGATCCTCGACTGTGATAGGTCTACTGATGCAGAAACTCCCTACCATATAGTCCTAGACCTTTATTGCCTTGCTTTCACATCAGGCCTAATAGGTCAAAATCTATTTAGTTATTTATTCATTTTTTGTCAGTCTCATTCATGAAATATTGTGGTTAATATCCTGGGGTCAAGTCAAATATAATGTTCATGCCAATATTTGATTTATTTATTTTTACATCTGAATGTACACATAAGCACTTTAGCTGTAGAAAAGAAAAGAAACTTCTTGCTATTAGTGTGCAGTGTAGGGAGGTCTACATGAAAGACCTGCTTTACTTCTTAGTCATACACTTTATGGGATTTTATTTTATTTTAGAAACCGCGCACATTAAGTAAATGTCCCAGAATCAGCTAAAAAAGATACAGTAAATGTCATTGGTGTGTAGGAAAGACAAGCAACTGGAAGATATATTTCGCAAAAACATTGTTAAATATTATAATTTTCAGCTATAGTTTTACTGTCTACAGATCATACAAGGAATAACAGAGTTTCCCTCTGGATCATGCAGCGGTTATTGGACACATGACTGGTTTATAGTTCAGTCAGGTTGTAGTTATATATATATATAACAGAGTTTTACTCTGTTGGATACTGCAGGTTGTTTAGTCCCAAATGTTTCTGGCTCCTATGGATCAGCCAGTAACAAGCACTCTGTTGCTGTTAACATGCATGTAGTGCATGAACTCAAAATGAAATTGTTGTTGGATGGGTTTTTCTTTTGGAATTGATCCAGATGCAGAGATGTGATTTGATTAGGTGCTTTCAGTAATCCTTAACCAACAATATGGTCAAAATATGACCACAGTGGTTAAGCAACAGTGCACAGAGTACATTATGACTTAATATTAAAAATGTTTTTCTCAGAAAGTTTCCCAAAATTGTTTTTTTTTCTTCCTTAGGAGTCAACTCCTAGTGCCTAAAGTTATGAGTCATGCAAAGAACTTTGTTGCAAAATAAGTTCTTGTTTTTGTTCAATTGCGTTTGCTTGAAATTTTGAGGGATGAATTGCAGAAGGTCAGCTGTCCCATTGACCCCAGGGCTGTACCCCATGCTGGAGACAGTATTAAACTTTTAACATTTACTCTGGGTTTAGGGATTTCCCAATTTAACTGATCTTAGTTCTTGGAACAACCAGCCAAACAAAGATGTTTCATTTTTTTGGCATGTGTGTGTGCGGGTGTAGTGTATGTGTGTACTCAGTCCAGTCTGTCACATGCCAGGCACAGGATGGGCTATATTCAGTCCCATTATTTACGTGCGTATTATCAACATTTCACTAGCTGTTAAGATTCCATTCTCTGAATATGAACTAGGCATAAAGCTTACAGTGCAGGACGTTATGGCTGTTTATGTTCAAATGGTAATGATAATTAAAGCCTCCACCTGCGTATGGCCCATAAATAGATGCTACTGCTTTCATCTCATACAGACCTGGTGGTGGTTGCAGCCGGATATATGGCCATTTGACAGGTACTAATTTGGTGCCTGAGACATCATCATCGCCATCATATTCTTCTTCTGCTGCGCCAGCATCCTCTTGATCTGAAGGTGTCTGAACACATGAGCCTTTACTCATCTAACATCATAAGTTCGGTATTTTAAAGCATTTTGATCATGAAGTGAAACATTTTAAGCCATTTAATTTCTCATGGCAGCCATTCCACATTTCATGACCCATCATGAGTCCAGATCTCCTCTGCAGCCTATCTGTCAGGATGATCAGAAATAGCAGCATCTGTCTTGCGCACACAGAGAAGAAAAGGTCATGTTGTTTTTGTGTGCAGTCAACTTCTGACTCCATCATGTCTTCTTCTGAGCGGTTATGGATGCCGTTGTTGTTTGTTGAGGTTGATATTTACAGTGTGTTGGCCACCAAAATGGTGGGAGAAAAGGGTTCTGAACGATGTAGCCTACCCACATCACCGCTGTTACAGCCGTGTTTTTTATAACCAAAAGCTTGGCCGGCTACATTTCTCATGCTTTTCTACTCCAATATGGCTCCTATTGTCTCATGGGGTTGCACCACCTTTCGATAGCCGGGGCGTCTCCCTAGTGAACGGCCCTGTTTGGAAATTCGCATCATTAAAGGGCTATCAGAAATATCTGGTGAGAATAGGATAGTTGCCCTGTATGGAGGGCCTCCCGTAGAGACAGCTCTCCATTTGGACCTCATTTAAAACCAGCCTCCCCAATGTGTTTCCCGGTGACTGTGAATTATGCTTTTTCTTCATGTGGTCCTACTTAGACGTTGAAAAGTTTATTCACTTAATGTTGTGGATGCAGTGGAGGGTATAGCGCCCACTTTAAACGCACTTCATCCACTTTTTAATGTGCAGAAAATAACTTATTCGCCCTTTTCAACGGATACTCCCGATGAGGTAGAGTTTCAGTAGTACATCAAGTTGTATTTATGGTTTTGTGCGGCGTGTAGGTGGAAACAAGCGCATCAAAATCTAAAAAACAACCCATAAATGTTCGCATGCTTAGTTTATTTGTTGATTTATTTATTTAATTTTCGGTTCATTCAGCTTTGTTACACCCGTGCACATGACGCCACATTTTCAGGGCAGAAAGAAACTGCTTCGGCTGGCCGAGCTGGCCGACAAGAAAAGCGGCCGGGTTGTGTGGCTCCTCGCTGTGGAGGAATAGTCTCTCATACCGGAGAAAGTGAGGAGGAAAAAAAGAGAAGAAGCAAAGGAAGACGGCAGAGAAGAATGGAAGGTGGAAAGTGTCAGTCAGGAACGCTTCGTTGCTCGAGGACAATCCGCGCAGGACCGGTCTGTTTCAAGAGCAATCAGTCAATCCGCATTAATTATCAGCGCCCCCCCCAACATATAGGGTAGCTCGCGCTGGCACACGGACCAGAAGAGGCTGGTGTGTGTGTGTGTGTGTGTGTGCGCGCGCAGAGAGAGAAAGCATAACATACACACGCACATGCCCAACCCCCACCTTTTAAGTGAAAAAGAACCAATAAAAATCAAGCTATAAAAGGCTTTTCCTTGTCACTAAATAAATTAAATGCAGATTTCTGTTTTAAGTGCCGGATCCTTTTTGTGAGCTGCGGAACAGGATTCTTTATTGTCCCTATGTCATTAGTGCTGAGGGCAACACTGTTGGAGGGGAGAAGGGGAAAAAAAACTCATTAAAAAAAAACATCAGCCTAAACAATAAATATATATATGTGTGTTGTGTGTGTGTGTGTGTGTGTGTGTGTGTGTATGTGTGTGTATATATGTATAATGGAGTTACTTGTATAATCTATATCGACATGACATCTGTAGACTCAGGAAGTACTTATGCCTATAGGCTATTTTTGTTTCACTACTTTTGCTATGTTGCTATACCCTGTGAATTTGTAATATCACTGCAGACTTATTGGTTAGGATGAAGTAATGGCCATATTAGGATCAAAACCTCTTGGTTGACTCCATGCAGTATACATGTGAGATACAGCACTATTTAGAAAACAACATTTTTTTTTCTTATTGAGGCTGCAAAAATAAGTGTATAGCCTATACATTTTGAGGGACATGCAGCACCATCTTACGAGTTTCACAACTCCACAAAGGTTTCTTTCTGTCATCTTATTGGACTCTAATGCACAAATGATAATTCAAGATAATAGCTGTCTTGAACACATTTGTATTATAGGCCTATTAGAACATAGACTTTGAAACACTCTGGAAGTCTGCAGAATATTTTTTGATTTTTTTTTTGTATACTGTGTGTGTGTGTGTGTGTGTGTGTGTGTGTGTGTGTGTGTGTGTGTGGACACGTGGTAGCCCATTGGAGAGTGCAGGGCTTTGGAATGCAGGCTGCTATGTAAATAGGAAAAGGGAGTAGCGATTATCTAATTAGTGACGTGATCAATCTGCTGGCCTTGGCATTATTTGATTTGAATTATATATGTATCACTTAATTCTACTGTATAGATGAAAGTCTCGTTTCCCTCTATGCATGCAGTTTATAAGCTATCTATCGGCTGCAGAGCAGCTTGGGTCTCCTTTGTCCAGTCTGTTTTGTTGGGGGCTGGAACCAAGCAAGGGAGCGAGTTTCTGTTTTAATGTAAAGGGACATCAGTTGGAACAGTCTTCATATACTTTATGAGGTGCATGTTCACTGTTGTCAGCTCTGGACAAGTTCAGCTAAAAGACATATAGGCTGTAAGGTTTTGCTTTCATGCAGCCACATGGCAGAATTTTTGCTGCGTTAGTTTGAAGAAAATAAATAGCCTGATCATAATGATTCCCAAAAAATAGACAAGCCATAAATATATATATATAAATATATAATATGTTTAATTGATATGCCTATTTAATTGTACTGTAATTAGTTTCATTGCATTTTTTTGCATTTTTATTTGTACAATTTATAATTTTTTATGTAACATGAAGCAAACGTTTTCGCATCAGGGACACATATTTACACATATATATTTTATTTTATATTTTGAATTTTTCACGTTTATTTTCAGATGTCTTTTTTATTATAGCCTACCCTACTGAAAATTAAAAATAGGCTGATGGTTTATTTCTTTTATTTCCCATTTCAGAAACTATTAATAACTTAATGTATTATTATAACTGGCCTACCGCGGAAATGTGCACTTAATTGTTGAACAGTTGGCAATAAAAAGTTTTAGTCAACATTTTAGGCGCAGCAGCACAGAGCCGAGCCGAGTCCTGACGATCCACTGTCGTCAGTGTTTTAACATTTAGCCTAAGTGAGAAAATCTTATAATTTTGTTTGTTAACAGACCTATCGCTCTCTTACCACCGCCTCTTTTGTCGACAAAACTTTTCTCCCTTCGTGTTTTGTAAAAAAAAAAAAAGACGACAAGGAGCTCCCTCGAAGCAGCGCAATAGCTGTTTTCCGGTTCTTGTTGTCGTTCTCTCCTCCATTTTCTAAACAAAAAGTTGTTAGTCTATTGCACCATTCCGCGAATCTAGCCTCTACATTTAATACAACGTGTAATTTCCCCCCTTTTACCGTATTCCCTTTGATTTAGTCACTCTTGACTCTCCTTTTGCTCCGAGGCCAACGGAGTTCGCCATGGGGGGCGCCTTGAAACCGCCCCTCCTTATCTCCTTTCATCGTTCAGCGCGGGGCCGCCTTGAAACCGCAGGGGCAGTAATTGCTTTTTTCAGGCAGCCCAGTGCGGACTGGCCAGCAGCCAATCAGAGCCTTGTTTACACTCTGTGATTGACAGCACTTTGGCAACTTGCCAGCCAATCAGGAGCCTCGCAGGGACGAAGCCCTGAGTTTTAACCCTTTGCCTCCACGTATAAACAAACCTGGACGGGAATATTAGCCTATAGCAGCTCATATATTTCGACATGGAAACACACAAGCCCATATCCTTCCACTTTTAATTGGCTAAATTAGTGAACCGTGTGCAAGGCCAACCCCGGGGACAGTAATGCTTTCAAATTACGCAGTGATTCAATTTGGCCGAGTGTGTGTGTCTGATGGACAGACAAAGATAAACAGACATACGGCCATAAAATAGAAAATATTGAAAATATAGAATATATGGTAGCCTCTGTTTAGATAAAGGACCTACGGGTAACTTTTCTAAACCTTTCCCCAAATGCACATAAAAATAAAGCAACTTTATTAACCCTTTCTCCACAGTTCAAGTGTTATATATAACCTAATGACAGATTCCTTTATTTGGGCCTGTGGCATAAGTGACCTGATGCACTTATGCTGATAGAAGAAATGCATGTCCATGTTTGCAACCTCCACTTTTCAGAGCAGGGACAAAGCAGAGAATAAGATTTGATAAGCCCCTCTTTAGATTTACTCCCAGTATCCCTGTGGACACGTTGTCTACATCAAACATACACTTAGCCTACCTTCACGCCTACTAATTGTAGGTCCTAAACTTCTCTTATCGCAATGTGATTGTGGAAATTTGTGCAAATTTTCTTGCACTGCAAATCCAATAAATAAATAAATCCAATAAATCAGATACAGATTCTGCAAATAAGGATTTATTTAACAAAACACATGCAGTGCAGCGAGTGAGAAAGCGGATTTCCCTAAAGGAGCATCAATAAAACTATCACATCATTGCTGTCACACAGCAAAATAACGATACACTCAGAGCACTTGCAGCATTTGAACTGAACTGCAGTGGGATCACACAGAATAGGCTAGATGCTGTTTGCTCTCCACCAGTGATCAGAAAGTGCAGGCAGCGCTGCACGGCTCCAGTTCCTCTCCTCTCTGCTCACTGAACAGCGCCGAGCTGTGCCGCCTGTCTCCTTGCATTTGCTTGTGCACGCAGTGCGCCGAGGGCTGCAAATCAAACGCCCGCCGTTTCGCTCCGCGGCTCCGGCGGCTTCTTCATTGGCTCGGAGCAGCAGCCAATAGCAGCGTGTGTTTACCGTCGATGGGGTGAGAGGGGGAGGTGGGGGTGTGTGTGTGTAGGAAAGGGTAGGGTGAGGCGGGGGCGGGGGGCGCCTCACGGGCACGCTTTCACATTGTCGTTCTCAAACCAATAGGCCTGCGCGTTCACCCCTCCCCGCGCTCACACACCCCTCCGTCCTTCTTCTCCTCCCCTCCTCCTCCTCCTCCCAGCGTGTCTGAGTCTCCGGCTGCATGAACGAGCCTCGATTCACTACAAGCCTGAACTTCTACGATGCGTCTCTCCCATACCTCAACTGACTGCACACCACAGTCTGCAGCAGCATAGGATGTAATCAATCCCACATGTTTCACCTCTGCGACTCGGGGATTTTCACTTTGAATATTTTTGTACTTTTTCTTTCATTATATCGTACTCGCCACGCAGTGGATATAACTTACCAGTAAGTAGCAAATAATTTCAGAGATGCCTTTTGTAATTTTTTAGTGATTGTACTGTATGTCGGGTGAAAGTGCTGCATGCAAGAAAGGATGTTCTAAATTTAACGTTTTATTTAAATGGAGACGCATCTATTTATCCAAATACTCTTATTCACTGTGTTGCTTTTTGAGAAGTGAATAGTACAATGTAAGCTGATATGACTCTGCTAAACCTCAAAGAATAATAATCTAAAGACATCCCTCATTCAGCAGCTTAATTTTAATTTTCGCTTTAAAGCAACATGTCTCACGATTTGTCAGTATTTTGAAGGATTTACTTCCGAAATCTTATTCCCACTCTTTTCTCTCCTGTCCAGTCTGGAGGGCTGAGCTGTGGGCGATATGTGTGTCACTTCTTGATTTGACCTCTCTCCACGGCCAAATTACTTGTGTGTTTCCAATTCATTCAGATGACTATTGAAAGCCACTCGCTTTTCAACGCGCTTCCTCGCGCCTGTAGTTTTATAGATTATTCTTTGTTAGTTTCCTATTATGTGTGTTTTTGTGTTGAGAGGGAGGGAGACAGGGCAGTTTATTGCAAACTGCAGCGCTCCCTGCAATCCCCCTCGGTATGAAGGCTGTGCAGACGCCGGGCTTTCTTCGGCTCAGCTGGGCTTGTCTCTCCTATTTAGCCGGCCTTCCGAATATCCGGATTTAGTGTCCCGGTTATGCTGTGTGACTTTATTGTAAAATTGTTGAAGGCACTGAGCTGGCATTTGCACTCGGGCCACTTCAAAAGTGAATGCCTTTTAATAAATTTTTGTGTTTTGTCCAAAGGTCCACGCATTTATGCTTTACTAGATTTCTGTTAAATAGCACAAAACGCATTTTTTGTTTGAAACCGAATTGCATGAGATCTGAAAAACGCAATTCTTTGTGGATTTGCTGGCTTTTGTGCTAAGTTCATGTAATGACCAGCATTGGTTACTTTTGTATGGGGGATTTTCGTCTGACGATAGTTTGACCCTTTACAGGGCAGCGATGGTCGAGGAGTGTGTGTGCGTGTTTGAGAAGTGTGTGTCTCTGTGTGTGCGTGTTCGGGAGGCGTGTGTCTATGCTGTGTGTGTGTGTGTGTGTGTGCGTGCGTGTGTGTGTGTGTATGGGATTTGGGGGAGTCTGGGTGAAATGGGAGGAAGTCTGAGCGCCTTCCACGTATACGCACGCACACACCACAGCAGATCCAAATGATCATTTCCCCCCCAAACTGTTACGCGCGATCTGCTCACGTCGTTTTGTTTGCGTGGCGGGCGATAACATGGGATTTAGATTGAGGTTGTTAAATGTAGCCTGAGTGGCTCTCTGTTGACGTGGAATGTAAACACCGAGGACGTGTGTTTACGGCCTGAAAATTTAAAAATGTATAGACAAATGTCAGACGAGAGTGGTTTATGATTGATGTCCAGTAGAGAAGGGCCATTGTTTCTCACAGCCTAAGGGACAGGAGAGAGTCCATTTTGCCTTCCCAGCGCGCTTGCAGCAGCCTGCGCTTCTCTCCTTATACCCCCTCATTTTTCCTCTTGCTGTCGACTAGATGTGTTCAAAAATATTTACGTGGTTCTCACAAACAAAAGGGAAATTTAATTATTTAAATGTACTTGCCGTTTATGGCAAATATTCGCATGGGAAGCATTTGGATATTTGCATGCACTGGTTATTTGTGGGTCTGAATGTACAACACACACTCACAAACACATTTGCAGACTCTGTCAGAGCTGCTGAACTTTGGAGACCCCCGCCCCCCAAACACACAATTCCTGAAAGTTGGGAGTCCTTGAGCAGCTTGCGTGTGTGTGTGTGTGTGTGTGTGTGTGTGTGTGCGCGCGCGCGCGTAAAGGATACTTGAATATCCGAGCTCATGCAGCCTGTATTCGTATGCACTTCATAAGCCCCTGGTCCACCAGAGCATTTGATATTTTCTTTGTTCCTTTATCGTTGATTCCTGGGAGGTGCTATCAGCATCTACAGAGCGTTAGATGGACGTGCCATGCATTGAAAGGCCTAATGGATGGACTGCTGGGGTGTGTTTGGCGAACGCAGGCACCCAGCTCATATCTGAGCTTCACATGGAGCCCTATTTAAGTAAATGACCTAGGCTATAAGGCATACATATAAAGTCGATGATTTGAGTCTATTTCACTGTTTATTGCTCTTTCGCATTGGGGTATAAAGGTGATTTGATTTGTGTCTGTGATTACAGTGTATAGCCCACATATAGGCTGCTGTATGTGTAGCAGAGATGCATGGTGTTTGCCATTGCCATGAGGCAAGGGCCACTGCTGCTGACTCCGTAGGAGTTGATAGAAAGAGCTGTTTCATCGCCGTATCATTAACAAGCAACACAACAAATAAGAATCCTGGTTACAGTGGTGCATATAACATGTTTATAAAAACATTTAAGGTGAAACAAGTTACAGAACACAGCACCAATACAGTCATATTTAATTTACAAATCCTATACACCAACCACTACTGATACAAGGCAGAATTGTGTGGGTTGTGTGTGTGTGTGTGTGTGTGTGTGTGTGCGCGTGTGTGTTTGTGTAATTTATATCAATCCAATGTTGCATTGCCTTGTTTTCTGAATTGAAATTAAGAATATTCTGTTTTATGAAGTGACATAACCGTTAAATGTGTAGCCTACAGTGGATCCGATTTTTATGACACCTGAATGGGGAAGGAAATCAAACGTACAAATTTACATAAACAACCATTAATCAGAGCAAAAACGTGTTTCTGTCTGTTTGGGGACACTGTGGGGACTCTAAGGTAATATGTAATGGAATATGAGTCGTCATGATTTAAAAACTGCATTTGTGCATTCTTGCTGAGAAGTGTTGTGCAAATGGTTTTCTTCATTTCAGTGCAAGTGCCCCGAGGTCCAGCTTGTTTATGACCAGTCCTTGCTCAGTCTAAAGACTTAACAACTCGTCCTTCATCGAGAGAGGCTTTTTACCGCTGTGAACTCTTGTACTGTAGCCTATATGCACCTTTTGTTTGTACCTGAGCCAGATCCCCTCTTTCCTTTACCATTCTTTTCACTGATAAAGAAAGCCTCCGTGTGCGTTATTTGCATCGTGTTTGGTCACAGGATGAAGGTGGGGGGCTCCTCTGTTAGGGGCCAACGATGTAGTGCAGGGTAAATCCATATAAACTCAGCCCAACCACCTTTTTATCTGCAGGACAGACTTTACTCGCCTTCCTGGGCTGACATAATGGTCGTTAAAGGAAACGTATGATAATACCAAGGCAGTGAGAATAATATGTAGGCTAAATGTGGTATTTTAAAACGTTTTCGTTTGTGAAAGTTGAATTGCTTTTGTAAATAGGCTAGTGGCTGTTTGTCTAAACATGAACAGCGACTGTCTCTCCTTTTCTTCTGCGCTACATCCCTGGTTGGCTCATTATTGTCAGCGATTTGACGTGTCTCCTGCTCTCTCTTTTGTAGGACATGACGGGAACTCAGTTTTTACCCTGCAAAGCCAAAACTCCGCTCAATGCGAGGGGAGCCCGAAGTTCATAAAAGGGATTATTTGCATCTGGGTGCCTGAGCCCTTCGGTGCCTCCGGATTTTACTTTGGATTTGGGATTTATCGGTTCTCGCCGGGATGGAAAGCCGAGATTTCGCTCCTCCGCACCACCTCCTGACCGAGCGGAGCGCGTTGGTTCACAGCGCCGCGTCTCGGATGGCGCCAGGCGGCCACGGCTCCGTGCAGCACCCCGCTCACTTCCAGCCCGGAAAATACTACTCATCCCACCTCTCCATGGGTCCGCACTCAGGTCAGTTTTGAATGCAGCTCTTAAAGGACAAGCATTGGTTTAAAAAAAGGGAAGGAAAAAAAGAAAACAGTCACTCGCTTTTATCTGAAGCATATGTTCTCCTCAGCTACAAACTTGGGAAGCTCTTTGGGACGAACTAGAATTTACTGTGGAAGGAAATTGCTCAGACTTTGTGGGCATTTAGAAATTAGCAAGAGTTTTATGTTTGACATAATTTAATGAACTGCTTATGACATAGCTGCTTTCTGTGTCTAATGGGCTATATGAAAATAAATATAGTTTATCAGTTTAGTGTTTCAGCCTTGCGTAAGTCAAAATATGGAACACGGTGGGAAATTTCCCTCTTAAATAAACTTGGCTTCTTTGGCCAATTAGATTAACTTTAAATTTACTGCATACTTCCCTTTGTTTCACACATAAAACCTCTCACTATTTTAGAAATATTCTATGATTATTCGCCTTTATTACACAGGGATTATAAGGCGTTTACAGCCTAATCTTGTCATAGATTTATAGGGTTTCATCAATTAGTAAAGTACTAATCATTGTCATTTGATGTAATTAATTAGAATTGGGTAATTCCACTGCTTATATTTCCCATTAAACAATAAATTAAAGCTATTAGCTGAGCATATCCCTTGTTTCTACGGTCTCTGTGTGGCTCCAGCAGGGTGGTTTGGTGCTGATGGGTTCAGGGCACATGCTGGTTAGTACTGGTCACAAACTCGGGGTCCAGGGGAGGGGAGCTTTGGCTAATAGAGGTGCAGGTAATAGCCTACCAGAAAATCCGGTTTCTATATTGAGCGGGGACGTGACGGGGTGCGAATGGGTTGACAGTGCATGCATTAGATTTAACAAGTAGCTTTGGTATCCTGTCTCAATAGGGTGGGGGAAAGGGGGTGGGAAGGTGTGTGTGTGTGTGTGTGTGTGTGTGTGTGTGCGTGCGTGCGTGCGTGCGTGCGTGCATAGAGAAAGAAAGAAAGCCTTTGCTCAAAATCATACAGTGTGTAGGCCTACACCAACTGGATGTATGCAAACGTGCCCGATGAGAAATCTCATTAATTATCATTTGCAGATGCAGCGGGTTCTTTAAATAGACTTTGAGACTAGGACCTATGAATGATATCGTCTGCTGTGTGTAGGATCCACATATCCTCTGTCTCCACTTATTTGCATATTCATTAGTTTCGAATAACAGCAAGAAATGACGCAGACGCCCAGTACAGAATTTTAACTCTTAACAATTTAAACTAAATTCATAATTTCCGGTCAGCACATTAAACTCGGCGCTATGTTTGCAGATAGCCTATTTTAAGCTGAACCAGGTTACCTTTTGGTATGCCCCAGGTCCTGGCTCTGGGCTGGGCTGCCTCATATGGAGGGACCACAAACAATAATATTTTTATTAGCTTGTTTTGTCCTCAGAAATGTTCTTACATTCTTCATGACTCTAAACTTCAGAGCAGTGTGTAGTTGTAAAGCTCAATCATTTTCACTGTAACTATCACTATCACTTCACTATCAATATAACTGTATGTATGTACACGCTTTAATTTTCTATAATCAATTTACAATACGTGTTGGACTAATAGTACAAGATTTATTATTTTCTATAATTTGGACATTTTTTAAATATATTGTAAAATGTATCATATTTAATCATCTGTATTAAATAATAAAGGTGTTCTTGTAAATGTAATATTCACAAAATGTATTATAGTATGTATTATTCTGCAATACATGAATGTACTATCGTATGATACATATTACACAATTTACATAATTATAGTTCTACATTATCCTATATTTAAATATATTATACAATAATTACTGCAATATAATTTATTATATATTGATAAAATATTTTATATATTTCATGAGACATTCAGCTGCATGTCTCCTTTAAATATGACTGAAATGATTTTACCAAAAAGATGAAATTTTAAAACCTGCATCTGATGGTGAGGTTGTTTTAGCAAACACACGTCTAACTTGCACAACAATTTAAACACACAATCCTCCACTTGGACTGATATTTCTACTCGTTGACATGTATTATGGTTTAATTTAAAAATGATTCTGTAACACTGAAAGGAAAAAAAGCGTAGTAATGCAGGGTGATAATGCTATTGAAATATATTCAAGAGGGCCTCTCACTGGGTCTCAAGGTGCATGACACTGTATTGAGATTCCAGAGATCCAGACTCTCCATGCATGTCCCTGATGGGGTTTTGACTGACAAGATGGGCATAGAGGATTGTTGTTTTGGGATGGGGGTTGCGGTGTGTGTGTGTGTGTGTGTTTGCTGGGAGGTTAGGATGGGGGGTTACCTTTGTGCTTGCCCCCCTTAGAGATTCAAAAAGCTGTATGCCTGGCCCTAGGCCTCGGCACAGGGGGTAGATATGATGTGGGGTTGGCCATACCAGGGAAGTGGGGGGGGGGTTACATCGGGGGGTTTGTTTCAGATCTTTGGAAAGAGACACATGCACACTCACATTTTTTACCTTCTCACAAAACCAAACTGGGTGTATCAGTTACAGAAATTCAGTAAAAAAAATTCTCCCTATCCCGGAAAACCTGCAATCCATCAATTTGCTGAAGCCTCTTATTTAGATCAGCATGGTGTCTGCTTGAATATGGTCGCGCTTGACAAGGTGATGGAATGACAGCCGCATACCAACGCCATAAGACTCAGCCCCCATTTGATAAAACCCCACAATGATATTACACAGGCGTTTAGATTACTGATAGGAGCAGTGGGAAAGCCTTTGTCTCTCTCGGTCTGTCTTGCTCTCTTTTCCCTCCCTGTTTCACTGCTATGCTTTTATTACACTCTCTCGCTCCCTCTGTTTCTTCCCCTTTTCTATGATGTTAGCCCCTGGGCAGCAGTTGTGCAAGTGTGTGTTTACGTGTATGTGTGTGTGCGTCTGTGTCTGTGTGTAATTGAGGTTAGGTTTAGCCTGCAGTAGCACAGGTGTGCAGTATTATGGAGGGCGTGGCAGGGCTTGTCATTGAACAGGTGTGTTACTTCCAGACAGCCGACGGTTTTTGTTTACATGACTTTGTGTGTGTGACCTGGTACTACAGACAGAAAGAGTGAGCATCTGCATGCACAGCTGTACACACACATACACACAGTCCAAAAGAGGGGTTCTCTCTTAAACTGCTTGTATTTTGTGCTTTGAAAAAGTAGTAAACCCTTGTCAGAATGTTTTGGTTTGACTAGATAACATCTCTGCCACTTCTCTCTTTCTTTTCTCTCAATCTATCCTCTTTGGCCTTCTCTGCTGACCCTGTTCTCCTTCTTTCCTCTGTCTCTCTCCCCACCTTTTACTGTTCTTTCTTCTAGTTCAGTCTTGTTAGTGAAGCACAAGATCCTGTAGTTTCTTTGCTATAAATGTGTGTAGATGTATGTGTGTGTGTGTATGTGTGTGTGTGTGTGTGTCTGTGTGTGTGTGTGTGTGTGTGTTGCATGCAGCAGCCCTGTCCATTCATCATTAATGCTGTCAGTAATGTCTCTCCTCTCTTGGGAGTTTCTTGGCTTTGGCTTTGATCGTCACGGCACCGCAGATGAGACACGCCCTTCTACCTGCACACACCTTCACACACAAACAACTTGCATGACGTGGAGAGAGAAGATGATATGTGTGTGTGTGTGCATGTGCGATTAGCGACACAGAGGTCTGTAGTTGGTACAGATAACCATTTGTGTGTGTGTGTATGTGTGCGTGTGTGTGTGTGTGGGGGGGGGGGGGTTGCTGATTGCACAGGTGTGTTACTTCCAGACAGCCAACTTGAAAAGGCAAGGGTGAAGGAAGGCCCTGTAGAGGAAAGAAAGAAAGAACAGGGAGAAATGAAAATATGAGCATGCAAATGATAGATGGATGGAGCAGAGGAAGAGAGGGAGGAGGAGAAGGAGGAGTAGAGGGAGTAGAGAGGCTGAATGTTTCCACCTGGTTGGTAATCCAGTCAGATTACCACCGCCTGACGGCACCCACTGGCCGGCATCCCCGACTCCGCTGCCTCTCAAGAGTGAAAGCGAGAGAGAAAAGACACTTCGCCTCAGTGTGTGTGTGGGAGATGAGTCAGCAGTAGATGAGTTGCAGACAGACCCAACCCCCCTCACCTCAGCAGCGCTACCAGGGTACAAGGGGCACATCCTGGGTGCAGCGTGCAAGACGACCCCCTGCGTGGAGGAGACAGCTGGTGAAGGCTGCGGCCAGCCGAGCTGCAATTGGACGCAGAGAGGACGGAGCGAAGTGTGAACTGTCAATTCAATTCAAGATAAAGAATAAAAGAGACACACTAAAAATCATAATAGACTCAGTTTTGGGTCAATATTGCACCAACGCAATGCTGGGTTAACTTATCATCATCATACCCATGGGTAGAAAGCCACCCAAGACGATATGTTGTTTTGACCCAGTGTTATTTTTTTTATATAGCTGTTGTTTTATTCACCCCAACTGAAATATGATTGTGAGCTCTAGCTTTTTTTTTTTTACTTACCAGTAACATATTTATTACTGACTGTTAATTTACTGACTGTCATATGCACATTTGTGCCAGTTTTAAGGTAAAACACTGGGTCAAAAATAACCATATTTTAGTTTGGGCAGTAACACTAATGCTTCAAAACAACCCATTGGTTCTGGGTAAAGTTAATCCAGTATTACATCAAAGTATATTGGATGTGGACAATTTTGACGTAATGATTTTTAATGTGTATTAGCATGAATTTTCATCTAAAGACTTTAAGCACACACACTCCATACTAATTCTATATAAAATTAAATTTTGCAATCACAATTTTTTTTGTGAACCTCTAAATAATGGAGAACTGATTTCATACCCACACCAGTACAGCACTTATCTAAACTTAAAATAAAATATGCAGCAAGGCCAAAGAAATCAGTTAAATGAGTCTGACTGTTATATGTGTTGACGCATTAAAGGCATTAAGTCATTAAGCAAAGTCATTAAAGTAATTTCCATTACAAATTAGACTCTTGTGTATGCTTTGATATTTCAGGCAAACTATGGCACATCATTCAAATATATTCCTGAATGCTCCACTGCATCTAATCAAATTGACCTTGGAGTAACTGTGACCGAGATTTGAGTCGTCTAAAAGGTCACATGAGTGAAAAGATAAAAATGTGAATACATTAACTAGAACTCTTTTTGATGTTGGAGTTTTGAGTGAAGTGTGCATTTGTTCTGAAGCACATTTGCTGCAGTGACAGAAGACTTTTGTCTCATCTCCAGCTCTCATCCAACATGTGAACAGCTGCTTATTGTCGGTAGCAGTGATTTGAAAGGGAGCGGGGTGTGTTTGGTTGCGACATCTCCGGGGTGTGAACACACACTACCATCTGATGACTTGGCATGTGAATGGAAAGTGACAGACTTCCTGTGTCCATGTGCTCTTTTCTCTCTCTCCTCTTCCCCCTTTTCTTCTTCTTCTTCTGTCCCTCACTGGCCAGACCTCCCCTCCACCCATCTTTAACCACATGCTCGCCCTCCCTCGTCCTCCTCTCCTTCTGCTTTCCTCTTTCACTTCCTCTTCACTCTGTGTTCACTCTTCTGGGCTTTTTCGAGTGGTCCTCCAGCCCTCCTTCCTCCTCCTCCTCCTCCTCACAGCCATGCACCTCCCCACTCCTCTCTCTCCCCCTTCCCTCTTTCCTCTCTTCTCAATCGATCCCCCCACCTCTTATATCCAGCTCCCATCTCTGTCTAACTCCCCACACACCCATCGTCTCCTCATGTTATTAGCAGACCAGCTTCTCTAAGCACTCCTCCTATTTCTGTCTCAATTTCAGCTCCCTTGCTCTCCTTTCCACATTGCCTCATTTGTTTCTCCCCCCATACCCTCCTCTCTTCTTGCCTTCCCCCTTTCCCCAACATTCGGCCGGTTGTTAACGGGCCCGTCCCGGTGCTACTCGGCCCATGGCCAACTCACTAAATCAAAAACGATTGGAGGATTTGGCAAGAGGGAGTGAGAGCTCAGCGCAGCGCCTTTGAAGTCAGAGAAACGAGAGAAAAATGACATTTTAAACAGCCCGCAAAACACAAGGCTAAAACAGCTTCTTACTCTGTACAGGAGGAGGGGAAGCTCTGTGTGTGTGTGTGTGTGTGTGTGTGTGTGTTCATTAAAAAAAAGCAGTATATGGTGTTTTATGTGAATATGTGGCTGCTTTGGCTAGTATTCATGATATGAATGCAGGAAAATGTCGCAAGATACGTGAAAAGAAAGCGGATATTTTGTGTGTGCACAAATGTGTGCGTGTGTGTTTAAAGACACTATAATTCCCTGCTATTTTATGGCTTGCCACTTCTTCAGAGGGGTCAAGGCAATCCCTTGTTTACGGGACATGACAGAGAGGTGACATCACTTAGCAGGGGGTGGACAGACATGATGTCACAGTCTCGCCAGATCCACAGGTCTGCACCCCCTGAAAATGCATACCGCAAAGTGAGGCGGTGCAACCACAGCAACCCTTATCACAGCAGCAAAGACACCTGAGATGGACCGGCTTTAATTCGTCTCAGGGTCACATTTATGCCTGACTCATCGTCACTCGAGCTGACTTGTTTGACTCAGCCGGGGCCCTTTTTTCTCTGCTGTTGTGTTTTGGTTCTCTATTCGATTCATTTCAGCTCTGTTTGGCTCATTCATATTGTAATGGCCTCCATTCAGGCGGGTCTATGTCCAGTTTGTTTTGCTGTCAGGGGCTCAGATGGATGGAAGGGGGCCGTAGGTTCATCTGGAGGTGAGGTTAAAGAAGGCGGAGTGGTCGGCCTGCCTCCTGAATCCTAGATCCTGCAAGTTTTTTCAGAGTCACACTGCTGCAGTCGTGCAGATTGAACAGATTGAGTATTTGGTGTGAAAGACAGCTAATGTGTTCTTAAATAGGAAATAGGTTCATATATATGTGTGTGTGTGTGTGTGTGTGTGTACGTGTGTGCGTGTGTGTGTGTGAATGTGTGTTTGTGTGTATGACGGGGGGGTGTAAAACAGAGAGAAGCAGCTGTGTGGAACAGCATGGATCGTTACACAGTGACACACATGAAAGCATTAAGTATATTCAGAAGTCTTCGTTGAATATACATGGAGCTGTGTGCAGCTTTATATATAAATGTATGTTTGTGTGTGTGTGTGTGTGTGTGTGTCTGAATCCCCTCTCATGCTCTTGCTGGAGAGTAGTGAGAAAGAAAACAAGGAAAGAGGGCAGGAGAGAGGAAAAAAACAACAAAGATCCGTCATCAGTCATTCATGGCTAATCAGTCTCGTGGGACGTGCACAAACCACACACACACACTCACGCACACACACACACACACACACACACACACACAAAGTGCTGAGGTCCTAATCCTACTGGGACTGCTTGTGCCTCTGTGTGTGCCTGTCTAAATTTTGGATCCAGGCTGATTAGAAGCAAACTCTGTCTTTTTTGCATGCCTCTCTCTACCTCCACGTCTCTCTCCTTTTCTCTATGTCTCTTCTCCTCTACGTCTTTGATTTTCTGGTAAAGTGTCTCTTCTCCTTCTCTCTATTTTCCTCTTTTGTCTCTTTAATAACCGCCTACTGTCTTTTCCAGTCGTTTTGATGTGTGTTTTTGTAATGTTTGGAAGCATGTGTGCATGCATAATATAGGGATGTTTTTGTGTGTGTGAGTGCATGTGTGCGCTCACTCCTGCCTACGTGTGTGTATGAATGTGTGTTTGTACCTTCATCAGAACCTCTCAGTGCCGGTCTTGTCTGTGTTTTATCAGCTCTTCCATTTGTTTCAGCTTTGTCTTTTTCTTGAATCGCTTTAATGGCATGCGTCTTAATTACATATCACTGAATATGATACATTATCATGAGAATAAACAGATAATAATAATATGAAGACAAATATCTTTAACAATACAGTCCTGTGGATACATATTGTGCAGCCAAGAGAGCTGTTTCACTGATCTGTCCCAAAGTGTCAGGATGTTTACCCTATTTTCTTCTGATTTCTAGGAATACAGTATGTTGTGTAAAATTTGGGGAATTGAAGATCTGTCTCAACGGCTTACAGTGTACAGTGAAAACAAAGTTAGTCTTGGTAGCCAGGGCTCATTTTCATAATATTAAAAAAAGAAATTTTACGATAGCAGTACAAAATTACATTTATTGCCCAGTGTGTTTCTACCTGTTGCAATGTCCATGCTGTGTGTACATCCTTATGGTTTTCCTCAGCTTCCTTTGTCAGTGGAGAGACAGAGTGCTATTATAAGTGTGTGTTTTTGGGGCCAAATAAGCTGCGTGTGTGCTTTGGTAATTCCTTTCCAATAGGCCAGGACATTTCTTTTAGTTTGTTTAGGTGGATTTTTTTTTTTGTGCCAATTTGATGTTGCCCTTTATTTCTCTACTGTGAATTGAATATTGTTGGGATTTGGAGTGCTAATTGGAGAAAGCAAGACATCTGAAACGCTTGGAGAAATTGTGATGGGCCATTTTCTTCACAATTTTTTTTTTTGCCATTTCTTAGCCAAAATTATTTATTGAATAAGCAAGAAAATAATTGTCAGAATGTTCCACAATGAAAATAATTATTTGTTGCAGCCCTAAAATCTTTCCCCCCACTCATCAGCCCATTCTTTCTTTTGTTTATTTTATTTCTCTCCCCCCTTTCCTTCCTCTTTATTTCCTCTCTGTGGATCTATCCAATAATCTTTTATTCCTGTGTAAATATTACAGCAATGAGGGAATATAAAGAATGGAAAAGCCACGCTGAAATAAGGTCACGCTAGGTTATTCTCACCTGCTTTCCCTCTCTATATATGTCTCACTCTCTGTCTCTCGCGTCGGCACAGGCTCCCATCCTCCCTTCCTCCATTGCTCGCTCCTAGCCTCTCTCCTCCTCCGCTCTCTCCCTTGTTGCCTCTCTCTCGTGTTCGCAGTCTGCTGATCCCGCTCTCTCCTCTCTTGTTCTTCTCCCTCATACACACTGGCACACTGACTGTCTGACACCCACACAGGCGCACACATACAGAACACATGCATACACACACACATATACACACGCTGACACCTGCATGTCGAGCCGTTGAGGGTCTAATTTAAGTAAAGTGCTTCTCTAGGAACCACAACCCCTCAACTCACGATGATGGAGGGTGATACCGCGCGGCGTGGTTGAACACACACACACACACACACACACACAGAGATGCATGTTATACATAGATGCACACACACATCCTGCTCCAGTGATACTGAGATATGACTCTGTGGTGTGGGATTGAAGGAAGCACTGTAGATGGCTTGTAAGTAGCATACTGTAATAATAATGTGATATTGGATCCCCGTAGGGAAATTCACCTTTTCTCGGCTGCTGGCAGATCAGACTGCAGGGTCAGTTACAGCTGTGGCAGAGCTGGTAGGGATTCAGTGTCTTGCTCAAGGACACTTCAGCAGGTTGAATGCTTGCTGACATGGATCTGAGTCTGCTGGTTAAAGGATGTTGTCCTCCTCTTCGCTGCAACAGCCCTGCTGCTTTGCTTCTACTGCGTAGGTGTGTTTGTTTCCTCTGGAGTTTGAGCTAACTTTAGCTGAAACGGCACGCTGCTGCAAATCTGAGGCCGCAATCCCAAACCTTAATGGAAAAAATAGCATGTTTCTTTTGGTATATTTAGTCCATGATTAACATCATGTCAAGAAACACCCAACAAATACTTCAATTACGGCATGTCTTATTTTATTATCTTATTTATTTCTACAAAGGAGTAGTGACTCTTGAAAGCAAAGCTTAATCTAAATCCAAGACACCTTAATTTTGTCTTTAAAATATAGCAGCACTGTGCATAAAAAGATTAATTCATACTAACATTTTGAACAATTTATCATTACCAAAGTAGTTTTATTTGCTGCAGCTATGGGAGTTTGTTGATTTAACAATGCTGTTGCTGTTTTTCACTTGTTAGCTAGCTTTAAGTTAGCTTGGGCTAGCTAAAACTCACTGCATTTCCTCCTTCATTTTTACTTAATTTACTCTTTTGGCCTCTGGGGCACCAAAAACGTTTAAGTAGAAATCTTGTTAGCAAGCTTATCTATAGATTCAGCACAAAGCAACATTAGCTTCGTTTGGACTTGTGTTTGTGTTCCCCTGAAAATTTTAGTCTAATAGTCCTTTTTTAGCTCTATTTTTGGTCTCCACCAACTCATCTTTAGCTGCTAAATGCTCCATTATGTTCACAAGCTAGTCGCTAACTTTGTCTGCTTTTTGCTGCTGAGCAGCTAGTGTACAGTGGCCTTTAGAGATATTTTGCTGAAAACAGCTGCCTGCAGCTGCTGGAAATGACACTATCAGAGCAGTTCTGGCTAGAAAACCATAACAATGAACTGAAAGATGCTGAAACACTACATAATTCTCAGGTGTCATCACTATAAGTGACCCCTTTCAATACAAGCAGTAAGTATGTGATCCATTGTTAAAATACTGGAAATATTGATTATGTCAGCTTTAGAGCATCAGTGGGTGGATTTAAATTTACTACCCAACAAAAGCGTTATTGCTGTAGCCTGCAGACAGAGCGCAGTGATAATAAACTATTCATTAGCCTATTGAAAAATGAAATTGCAGAAAATAAAGTTACACTCTACTTTTGCTTGTTTACATTTCAGTCACTGGATGGCCTAGTTTGTCTCGCTGGTAAAAAATCACCTAATTCAAAAATGTTGAATTGAAAATGTTTATCAGTTATTTTAACTGAGAAAGAAATTCTTAGACAAATTTTCCAGTGCAGGTGAAGAGTTATTTTTTGTTAAACATTAATTAAATTTAAACTTGTGGAAACTACATTCTTCTCTTATTACTTCCATTATTATACATCACAGTAATATTTGGGCCAAATAGTGAACCACTGCATCACACAGTCATTGTATATAGTCAGCTTTCATGGTTTTGAACCATTATGCTAATCAGGAATACATGTTAATAAGTAACAGAGTCCCAAAATGCAGCACTAAAGAACATGTGTTTAACAGGGACTGTGTGCTAATGTACCGTAATACATGTAGAACTAATATGTAACCAGAAAGTAGTACATGTTGGTTTGAACTTCACATGATTCGTGGAGAAACACGTGTACCTGTTCATATCTGTGTCCACTTTGCTCTCAGCTCATGGTGACGTGTTTTCCGTTAGACTCACTTTGTGCTCTTCCTGGTGTCTTGACCCCCTGGTGTATTTCATCCAGCAGCAGGCACATGATACAAAGCTACAAATCATTATGGTCTGGTTTTGAGGGTGTGTGTGTGTGTGTGCTGTGGCTGCACACTCGGTGGATCACAGGGGCGTGGCTGGACTGGAGGACGCCCAGAACTGGCTACCTCACTGTTTACCAGAGGTGCAAAGCAACTGTGTGGTTTGGGGGGGGGGGGCGCTGCCATGACACACGTCCCTACACACACACAGACACACATGCATGCACACACAAGTTAGACGGAATTGCATTATTGACTCTTACCGCAGGCTTTCCTGAAATATCAGCACCTTATGCTTTTCATTAGTGTGTGTGTGTGTGTGCCTGCACGTACCATTTGTGTCTCATTCTGACCCAGGCAGCAGAACCAGTCTTGTATGACCCCTATTCCCCAAATTCCCCTGTTTTCTTTGGTAAAACATGGAAAAACTTACTCTGACAGCCCCCCTTTTCCCTCCTTCCTGCTTCCTAAGAATCTCTCATGTGTTGTGAGTTCCTGCTCCCCACTACCATATATGGTCCTTCCTTCTGCCGTAGGTGGGTGGGTGCGTAGTGTCCAAAAAGTCTGTGGTCAAAAGCAGGAACATTTTCCTCCTCACTCACAGTTTACTGGTGCATTTTGTGGGCCACGTCCGCCGATGGAAAACAACAACGGAGTTTTTTTGTGACTTTTCAGGCTGGGTTGATACAAGGTGCCATGTTGCACGTTTTCTTCCCTGTTGTTTTAATTCTTCATGCTTTTCTCCTTCTGCTTTTTTATTTCTTGTAATTCTCATGGAGTCTTTTAGCCAGCAGATGATGCGCCTTTTAGCATCCTCACCGGCTTTCAATGGTGTAAACGCGCACGTGTAGGTGCAGTGAGATTGGGTTGTAACTGCAGTCGTCTTGTGCAAGCAGAGAGATGGTAGCAGAGAGAGAGAGAGAGAGAGTGTGTGTGTGTGTGTGTGTGTGTGTGTGTGTGTTTGGATGGCGAGGCTGTGGTCCGCAGCCTGGGAGTCAGGCTTTGAGCTGTGCTGTTCATAGTCTGCTGATTTATGCGCCTCACAGGGAAATCTCTCATTTGTAGCTCTTTCATCTCGTTTTTCCCCTCCACTCTTTCTCTCTCTCTTTCTCTCCCTTTCTCTTTCTCTGTCCTCTCTCTTCTTCCCGCCGTAATGTGATTCAGTACAGCCGCTCATCCCAGGCGACATGCCATGCTTTGCTTGCACACCCTGCGCTCTCTAACATGAATGAGTCAATTGATGAATAATAAGATAGAGCAGAAGGAAAATGCTATCTGGATCTAGTCGAGCAAAAGAACTCCTTTTCTACCCTGAACGTTTTCTTTGTAAGCACCACCCGGGCGCTTACACACACATTGAATGTGTTTGTGTCCCCAGTGCCATAATGCTTTTACGGACCTTTGTGTGTGTGTGTGTGTGTGTGTGTGTGTGTGTGTGTGTCTAAGCGCCTTCCACAACTGCCTTGTTTGAGTAGCCATGTCACTTGTGCAATTCTGTGGTGTCAAAACAGATCAGAAAGGTCTGGCTTGACTCCTGCCCCTACACACACACACACACACACACACACACAGGCAGACAGACAAACACACTCACACTCAGACACACACACACACTGAAGGCTCGGTGCCAGGGCCCTTGGTGGTTGGAGGCTTATGAAAGGGTCGGACTGACGAGAGGTTGCCAAATGTACGGCAATAAGCGTAACAGCCAAGCTAACGAGAGTCAGAACCTCTGACACACACACACACGCACGCACACACTGAGAATGTACTGTCACACTCTCAGGCTCTCTCAATAGTCACCCCCAGTGGCAGAGTAGGTAGAAAAGGCAGTGTGTGTGAGAGAGTTCAGTATATCAGTGTGTGGACAGAGGCTTTTGTTAATTGGCAAATGTGACAATAGAGCACGAGAGGATATTGATCTTCAATCGTATTCAGATCGATTTAACTCGTCATCCTTCCAGGTGTGTGTGTATGTGTGAGTCTGTGTGAGTGTGTATTGATCAGCAGCAGTTCATTCACAGAGCTGCAGCGAAGAATATCACTCCGTTACTTTATCTGTGTTTGCTTCTTTCTCCTTGTGACATTTGTTGTATCACCGGCATTGCCCCTTGCTTTGGTTTCTTCCTTTTCTCCTCTCCTGATTGCTTCTTCCTCCTCCTCCTCCTCCTTCTCTCTATAGAATAGTGAGAAACCTTGGAATGGTCTGGTCTGTTATCTGTTGTCTTGCTGTTTTGTTTCACTGTAGATTTCATCAAGCACTCTTCAGCAGCTGCTGAGACAAACACACAAACGAGGGTGCAGGGCTATTTTCTTTTCTCACTGATTTTTTTTTACCTTGCTGTGTGCAATATACTGCATACTGCATACTGTATATCAGGTGGTTTAGTAAAATGCAAGACCAGCTCTGTTATAATTCACAAATTACAAAAGATACTTTTGATTTTGCATGAAAGCGTTCAGTGTTACTGTTTCTAAACATGAGTGCCAAGCATTTTGAGCAGATGTGATTGATCCATCCTTAATTAAAACTGTCATAGCATGCCTTAAAGGTGTGAATGCGTGAATTCACTCTTAAAAAATGCAGCATTTCTTGCACAATTTGAGCCAACCTTTTTTTAGCAACTTTTATCCATTGGGGTTAAATACAAATTCCACCCACATTATCATAGGTGTTATTTCAGTCAACCTCACGTTTTCCCAGTTATAAAACTACTTTCTGTGGTGAATTTTTATTTTTTTTGCTGTTTGTAGATAGATTTCTCCCTCTATGGTGTCTCTGAAGCACTGACACTAAATCCTGACGTTTATGCTGTTGAATCTCCAGATTTGCTGCTATCAAACTCCATTGTGGCTATGCTGGAAATACGACGACATCCAAAAATTCGTGTTTGGCCCTGTTATCCATGAGAATACCAAAAATATGCCAAGTAGTAAAAACCTGCCCAGAAAAGCAAGGCACATTTCCAGTACTTTTTTTTATTTATTTTTTTATAAAACAGTGTTTAAGTGTTTTTGAGTGGATTTTTCCCTCCGCAAATCACATTACAGTCAATCATAAATAAACTAAAGCAGATTTTGCTCACTGTAAGTACAGCTGACTGTATTAGTATGAATAGAAACTCATAATTTGGATTTTTATTACCTTGGATTGTCAACATCGGAGGATTCACTGCCTATGTGCTGACACACTTTTCCAAGTCTTGATGCCAACTGGGAAAAATGGGAGGCATATGAACACATTTTCTACTTTAATTACCACTTAGGAGACTGAATGGGGCTGTTTTGTCAGTCAGCAGCTTGTATTGTTGGTAAATAACACATGCACATATAGTAATAATCTGTGCATGATCATGTTGTCACTTGGGTCAGAGAGGAATTTGTGACGTAGATTGATATCTGAGGTTGATCGGAAACTTAAACCCACTGATGAGTTTGTTTGTTTTGCTTGTGTTTTTTTTCCTTTGATACATCTCATCAGTTGTGGGTAATTTGGTGTGTTTGCATTCAGTACGAGAGGATGCAGCGGTGACAGATGGAAAGGGAATGTGCAGGATAAAACAAAGGCGGAAACAGAGGGCAGGAACAGAAGAAGGGGAGGAGGTAAAAAAAAAAAAAAACAGGGACAGAAATAAGGTTTACGTTAGTGGCTGGCGTCCGAGATGATTTTCCATATCAGCAGGCCAGAGGGAGCGGGCAAATATGATTTTCTCCTCAACTCGCCAACAGAAAACAGACAGTGAAGGGAGGGAGAGGGGAGGGGAAGGAGGTGACAGGAAAGAGGGGATAGGGAAGGAAAAGAGGAAAAAAGGAAAGGAATGAGTAAATGGAAAAAAATGGGGAAATGGGGGAAGGGTGGAGATCTGAGAGGGGGAGATTAAAGAGCGACTATTGGAGGAAAGTCAACCAGGAATGCGGAGTATTTACACCACTAAACGTACTAATCAATAGCACTACTGTTTGAAATGTGTGTAACTAATTTTTGCAATGTCTTTAATGCGCTAACTTCTATGGCCCTTGGAGACACTTCAAGTTGCCTCATGTAATTTCAAAAATGCATGGCTGCTCAGCTGAAAACCGGCTTTCTTTTCTATTGTCTGTTGTAGCTGATGAGGTACAGTGAGCAGTGTGTGTGTGTATCAGTCTCTATTTGACGTGTGTGTGTCTGTATATGTGTGTGTGAGAGTCTGCACTGCCGGGGGGGGCTTGTGAAACTAGCCTGAGTCTTATATGAGCTGTGTTTTATTATGACTGGCTGAAAGGCCACTGATCTACAGTTGTACAAGGGAAGACGATTTGGAGGAGAAAAAAATAACACTGTAAAAATATCCTGTCTGAGAGAAGGAGACAGGACGAAAGAGAGACAGAAAGAGAGAAAATAAATGTCTAGAAGGGAAAGTTTTGGACCAGTCTTTTTTCCTCTTTCTCGAAATTTATTATGACTGCAGAGAGTGAAAATATCAAGGGCAAAATATAGATCATATATATGTGTGTGTGTATGTGTGCGTGCGTGTGTGCGTGCGTGTGTGTGTGTGTGTGTGTATGTGTGTATGAGAGAGAGAGAGAGAGAGAGAGATTGGCAGACAGTTGAAGGCACTTGTGGTTGTGGTTGAGGTGAGGTACAGTACGTGTGTGTGTGTGTGTGTGTGTGTGACTTAAATGCGGACTGTTGTGGTTGTGGTAATTGTCTCTGATGCTAGGCAGCATTTATGGGTAACGGCCCAACCCACTGCCTCTCTCTCTCTCTCTCTTTCTCTCTCTCTCTCTCTCTCTCTCTCTCTCTCTCTCTCTCTCTCTCTCTCTCTCGCCATCCAGTGACTAATTACCTGATTCCCCATGGATTTGTTTCCTCCATCCCCTACAACTGTTCGGGTTGTTCCACTAAATGAGAGCATGCAGATAAGTGGTGATACACTCGAACAGAACTGAGCCTGTTCGCTGAAACTCTAACAGGATCATCTGAGATTGCTCTTGGTCCTGTCTTAAGAAGTGGAAATGGGTTTTTACTCCAAGTTGCATCGCCAAATATGATTCGTCAAATATTTACCAGGGTGTTACCAATAGCAGATGTAAGTGTAAGAGATATGTTGAAAAGACATGTGCTGAGAATAAAAAGATGCTACCATTTTTGTACCTACGCTTCAACTAATTTTCTAACATG
>NC_060163.1:10216083-10220884 GCF_021292245.1 Micropterus dolomieu | reverse complement strand
CCATCCAGTGACTAATTACCTGATTCCCCATGGATTTGTTTCCTCCATCCCCTACAACTGTTCGGGTTGTTCCACTAAATGAGAGCATGCAGATAAGTGGTGATACACTCGAACAGAACTGAGCCTGTTCGCTGAAACTCTAACAGGATCATCTGAGATTGCTCTTGGTCCTGTCTTAAGAAGTGGAAATGGGTTTTTACTCCAAGTTGCATCGCCAAATATGATTCGTCAAATATTTACCAGGGTGTTACCAATAGCAGATGTAAGTGTAAGAGATATGTTGAAAAGACATGTGCTGAGAATAAAAAGATGCTACCATTTTTGTACCTACGCTTCAACTAATTTTCTAACATGCTCATTTCAAGTTTTCGCTGAAGTTCCTCTCAGCCCATTGTTATGTCTAATTGCCAAACCTGGATATAGCATCTGTTGGAGAGCGTGGTGTTGGGTTTACAGCTTGTTGACATCTTTGTTCATATCAGAAAGTCTGAATTTGGTTGCAAGGAGTAAAACTTGAATTATGCTTTGGGTGTCACGGTGGAGACATTTGTGTGTTTCTTTGTATTTACATCTTGAATGTCATCTACTTTTTTAAACTTCATGTTGAACCCACCTCCCAACCAGAGTTGAATCAACCAATCAACTTGCTTGACTTGCAGGTCTGCAGCACACACTGTTGATAACTGGCTTCTTTGCGAGCAAACCATAGTTACCCATAACACCTTTCTGTGTGGGTTCGCAGAGAAGTTAACATGTATCTTTCCAGAGGCGTAACTCCAGCTTTATCAGAAACCACAGCAGGCGTTTAGAACAAAAGCAGTCCCGTGCTAAAACAACTCAAGGGGCTACAGTCCAGGAAGTTCAGTTAGAGCTATAGATCCATAAGTTTAAAGGGTTTACAGATGTCAACGCACTGAGCTACACTGAGATTAATGTATTTGATGATACCACATTGCTGTCTGACAAAAAGTAAACCCTGGTTCAACTTTGACTTGACAGATCATTGCAAACATAGTACACTACCTATTCTAAAACATTCTTTATGTAAAATTATTTTCTGTATCTTTACCAAAACAGGATTTTTAAGTGCAATTAGCGACACCCCCCACTTCAAGTTTTGTAAGCGTCTGTTTTAAGTTTCGTGTGTCACTCTAGCACATTAGAGCCGTTTGAAGAATTACAGTTTAAATTGCCTCCACATAGCCTTTGACATTCAGCCACCGTGGTTATCATTTGATGCTAACGCTGACTAAGACTGGCACCAAAATAATGACAACAGTCTCAGGTGAGAATGATCCACAGTGACAAATTCTCATTTGAGGGCTCAAAAACAAGTTGCATGTCAGCCACATGCCTCAGGCCCCTGTTTTACAGTCATTCAGAGCAGAATTGAGAAAAAACAGTCCTGCTTTTTATCTAATCATAATTTTAAGAAGGAAAAAAAATCAGATATGCGTGCCACATGTGAGGAGAAAAAATCATCAGAATTGGGATAGTTCCAGAGGCAGTGTGAATGTGGCTTAGAGGGATTAATTTCTCTAGTGCAGGTCATGAAATTTCATTTTTCACAGCACTGCTCGTTAATATTAATACCATCCAGATCTGCCGTGTCTGACTTTTTGCCTTCTGCTGGAGTCTGAAAATGTTATATTTCGGTAATGTTAAAACAATATTTTGACTACCATGTAATCTATTTAGAAAATTAAGAATACCATGTCCACTGCCTTGTTTTTTTGTGACACACACATTGGGACACAAATGGAAATCACAGGCATTGTCAAAGAATTTAAAGGCAGGCGGGCATTACGCATTTTCAAATAAGTGTGAAAGAATAGCATGAAACATTTGTCATTTATGCATTTCCTTTTTTTAACTTTTGAGGAAGTTTGAATGCACATCTGCTCTTCTAAAGTTTAAAAGTCAGATTTAAGAGCTTGTGAGTGCTTCTTCTGTGGTTTTGCTTGCTGCTTGCCCATTGGCACCTCAGTCGATTCTCCCCACCCTGCTTGTCCTGAGGTAAAATTGTATCAGCGAGCACCCCTCTAACCTCCAGCCTCTGTGTCTCTCAGGTGCTTCCTTCATGGGTTCCTTCCTGGCCAGCAGTCTGGGCTCCCCGCCCTCCCACCCTCCACACCCATCAGGACCCGCTGCCTCCCCCTCCTCCCCCTCATACAGGGCTGGAACCCATTCGAGGGCTTCCCCTATCTGGTTCCCCCATTCACATGAAGGTAAGACACACAAACACACACACATGCATGAGGCAGCCCGGAGTGCTTGGGTGTGTGGTTAATCCAGGGTCTTGGTTTGGGATTAGATTGAGATGGAGCTATTAAGTGGTTTAACCAACACTGAGCTGAGGCCAAACACGCGCAGCAGTGATGCCTCAGATGATGCTACTTATAGGAACACACACACACACACACACACACACACACAACTCTCTTCTGGCTCTGTATGTCAGCAAGCATGCGGCTTTGTGTTTGTGGCTGTGGCTGTTTTCTAGTTCAGAGCTCAAGCGTTGGGACGCTTTCAAAACTGGTGCATGACCAAAACCTTCCTCTTCCTCTTGCCCTAACCTACAAACACACAAACAAACACGCAAATACACACACCTTCATGCAGTATAAAAATAACATCTCATAATCTGCAGCAATACAGCAATGCACTTCAGGGTCCTTTCATTTACTCCCCTCCTTTCACTCAATCATCTCTCAGCCCCCCCTACTCTCTTTTAGGGATGAGTTTTAAGTTTCATGAGCTCCTACACCCCCCTTTACACACACACACACACACACACACACACACACACACACACACGCACAGAGACTGAAACTTACCCCTATTTCCACCATCCTCTCCCTCTTCACAGCCCCCTCCCCCTCTGACCGCAGCCCCACCCTCAGGGCCCCTTCTGTGCTAACCGACCTCCAACGGCCCCCTTCCTGATCAGACACACACATGCACACAAAAATGCGCGCATCCACACGCATCATGTCCTCTTTCGACTGTTAACCGTTTGTGGTCAAAGAGTGAGCTTCACTTAGTTATCTGTCCCTTTCAGGTATGTGTGTGCATGTGTTTGTGTGTGTGTGAGGATTTCTCTTTTGACAGCAAGATGGGTTTAAAGAGATAACCTCCAAAAAGGGCTTTAACACAAAGACAGCTTCCGCCACAGGCTGTATTTCTCAACTAACTGAAAACGGTCTGAATCTGAATTTCATGTTTCATCAGTTTTTCACTAAATGTGAGTAAACAAAAACACCCAGTCTCTAAACATTGTTGCTGAGGAATCAAATGGAAATCAGTCAGTGTTCAGTACCGACCGTAACTTTTCTTCCCTCTTTGATATCATGCAAAGGAATGCTCTCTGACCGCCGTACTAACAGGCCATTTTCACTGCATTTTGACATGTCAAAGCAGGAAAAGCGCAGGTGTAATCAATAACATTAATAACGACTGCATTCCATTCAGGTGAGGCAGATCCAACATCCTGCTATTGTGCAGGAAAAACTTACTGGGACAGTGAGTCATTGTTAATGTTATTAGTTACACCTGTGTTTTTTCCTTCTATGACATATCAAAATGTCTGCTGTGCAGAATGGCTCTTCTGACTCATTTGAAATTGGATAAACTGATCCCACAAACCATATGACCAAACAGTAGCGAGGTCGCACATTTGTCCCTTTCCCACCAGTTGCCACTGTTTGGACAATCCACTGATTTATTCGTAATCAACCTTTAACAGCTTTGTGCCATAACAGCAAGAGAAGCAAAAGATGAAGAGTCCAACTTTCTCTGGAGGAAGGTGCTGTTTATGAAACCGTTTGCATTTCCCTCCTATGAGTTTTAATTTGTTACATCCTGTTGGCGAAAGAAGTGTACACACCAGAATTTAATTTGGGCAAATAAGTCAAACATACTGCCGCTCACTCATGGAGACAGGACATTTCTCCTCTGTGGCCCAAAATTGTGATGTAAACTTACAAGATGGACTTATAAGAGATGTGTTTTTACATAGAAATCTCTCCTGATGCAGCTTTAAAGCTTGAAAGGAGACATGAGTTTTGTTTGTACAACTGCCTCATTTGCACCTCATCAAGCGATAAATAGCAACAGTTAAGCCCTGAAAATGAGCACTAATGTCGCCCGGAGTGACTGTCTTAAATCAGATTCATAGAAAGAGTCGGAGGCAGGACTTCAACGTGAACGCAAGAGAGAGCAAGAATGTGTGTGCGGAGGGAGAATGTGTGCGCTATCAGACAGATTTTGTGTCTGTGTGGCTCAGCTTTGATGTCTGAACGCACACACACACACGTTCTCGTGTGTGCGCACACTCACATGGACGAACACGCGCACACACACTACAAATGATTGTTTTTAAGAATTCAAGCCAGGGAGCTCCGGTAGGCGGTTTGCCAGCTGGCCACGGTCCAGAGAGTGGAGCGTAGCCAGCACAGAGAGAAGAAACCTGGCTGATCCGTGCACACACTCACACACACTCACATAGCAACAGACATATTCACGAAGAAATGCACAGTTGTGTTTGAAAAACAACGCATATTCCCTCAAATACACAAACACAAAATCTCTCTCTCTCTCTCTCTCTCTCTCTCTGTCTGTCTGTCATACAAACAAACCTATCCGCTCGCTCTCCTCTACCACACCTGTCCTTGTTTTTTGTCCCCTCTCTCATGTGCTCCTCTCCTTACCTCCCTTTCCTCTTCCCTCTCATCTATCTCAAAGCTCTCCACTTCCCTTTCACTTCCTCCTTCATCTTCCATCCCCCCCCCCCTCCCCCCCC